>NW_023997648.1:0-19634 GCF_015586225.1 Lucilia sericata
TGCATTCGTAAACCAATTAAGTTAAGACACCTAACACGTACTCGTTTCGAGTGTTGCCAAAACGACTTTGCTTTGCTACCATTGCGGTTAAATAACGATTTTATAGTTATATGTTTTCACCCAAAAATGAGTTTTTGTGCGAAATAAAGGTATCCAAGAAAACGAACTTCTATGATTTCACTGAAAAAATTAGTTTTTGGTTTTTGCTCTATCTCTTATAGTTTCCAAGAAAAACGGACTTTTATAATTTCACTCAAAAAGTGAGCTTTTGCTGGGAAATAAATGTGATCACAAAATTCGCTTGTTTTTGCTCTATCTCTTATAGTTTCCAAGAAAAACGAACTTTTATGTTTTCACCCAAACAATGGGTTTTTGGTAATCAAAGAATTCGCTTGTTTTTGATCTATCTCTCATAGTTTCAAAGAAAAACTAACCTTTATGTTTTCACACAAACAATGGGTTTTTGGTAATCCCAGAATTCGCTTGTTTTTGCTCTATCTCTCATAGTTTTCAAGAAAAACGGACTTTTATGTTTTCACCCAAACAATGGGTTTTTGGTAATCACAGAATTCCCTTGTTTTTGCTCTATCTCTTATAGTTTCCAAGAAAAACGGACTTTTATGTTTTCACACAAACAATGGGTTTTTGGTAATCACAGAATTCGCTTGTTTTTGCTCTATCTCTTGCTCTATTATAGTTTTCAAGAAAAACGGACTTTTATGTTTTCACTCAAAAAGTGAGTTTTGGTGGGAAGTAAAAGTTATCACAGAATTCGCTTGTTTTTGTTCTATCTCATATAGTTTCCAAGAAAAACGAACTTTTATGTTTTCACTCAAAAAGTGAGTTTTTGGTGGGAAATAAAAGTGATTACAGAATTCCCTTGTTTCTGCTCTTTCTCTTATAGTTTCCAAGAAAAACGAACTTTTATGCTTTCACTCAAAAAGTAAGTTTTTGATGGGAAATAATAGTGATCAAGAATTAGCTTGTTTTTGCTCTTTCTCTTATAGTTTCCAAGAAAAACGGACTTTTATGTTTTCACTAAACAAGTGAGTTTTTGGTGTGAAATAAAAGTGATCACAGAATTCGCTTGTTTTTGCTCTTTCTCTTATAGTTTCCAAGAAAAACGGACTTTTATGTTTTCACTAAAAGAGTGAGTTTTTGGTGAGAAATAAAAGTGATCACAGAATTCGCTTCTTTTTGCTCTTTCTCTTATAGTTTCCAAGAAAAACGGACTTTTATGTTTTCACTAAAAAGTGAGTTTTTGGTGGGAAATAAAAGTGATCACAGAATTCGCTTGTTTTTGCTCTTTCTCTTATAGTTTCCAAGAAAAACGGACTTTTGTGTTTTCACTAAAAAAGTGAGTTTTTGGTGGGAAATAAAAGTGATCACAGAATTCGCTTGTTTTTGCTCTTTCTCCTATATTTTCCAAGAAAAACGGACTTTCATGTTTTCACCAAAAAAAGTCAGTTTTTGGTGGGAAATGAAACAGATCACAGAATTCGCTTGTTTTTGCTTTTTTATACCCTCCACCACCATCAGTGGTGATAGAGGGTATATATAACTTTGTCATTCCGTGTGTAACACCAAGAAATATTCATCTGAGACCCAACAAAGTATATATATTCTGGGTCCTTATCAAATTCTGAGTCGATTTAGCTATGTCCGTCTGTCTGTGTAAAACACGCTCACGATAAAACGAAGCAATAGAGCTTAACCAAATTCACCCAAAATGTTCTTCATTTTCCTAAGTTGTTTGGTATTGCAAACGGGCAAATTCGGTTAACACCGGGAAAAGTTATGAATCAAAATTTAAAACAACCTCGGAAAAAAATAAGCATTTTTTACACATTCTGATGTAGTTTTCTCGAAAACTATGCAAGATAATTCCATGGAAATCACCATACATTCGTTTCTGCACAAGATCTTGATCCCTGCTGAAAATTACCAGAATCGGTCCACAATTTCAATCCCATACAAAAGTACATATTCCCGGAAAATTGGTCTTTTGTTAATAACTTCCGCCACAATGTCGATATCTTCACAAAATTTTACAAATTAAAATCTTATATCAATAGAATTCTTTCAGAGGCAAATTTTATGGATCGGTCCATAATTGGACATAGCTCCCATACAAGGTCCCCTCCCGAAAATCACTTAAAATTTGGTATAAGTATTGCCCATATGCATAGAAATATTACTGTGAAATTTTTTTCCGATCGGTCCATAATTGGTCATAGCTCCCATACAAGGTCCCCTCCCGAAAATCAGTTAAACGCGCATAACTCATTTCTAAATTAAGATATCCATATAAAATTTGGTACAAGTATTACTCGTATGCACAGAAATTTTTTTTTCGATCGGTCCATAATTGGTCATAGCTCCCATACAAGGTCCCCTCCCGAAAATCACTTAAACGCGCATAACTCATTACTAAATGAAGATATCCATATAAAATTTGGTATAAGTATTGCCCATATGCATGGAAATATTACTGTGGTATTTTTTTCCCATCGGTCCATAATTGATCATAGCTCCCATACAAGATCCCCTCCCGAAAATCACTTAAAATTTGGTATAAGTATTGCCCATATGCATAGAAATATTACTGTGAAATTTTTTTCCGATCGGTCCATAATTGGTCATAGCTCCCATACAAGGTCCCCTCCCGAAAATCAGTTAAACGCGCATAACTCATTTCTAAATTAAGATATCCATATAAAATTTGGTACAAGTATTACTCGTATGCACAGAAATTTTTTTTTCGATCGGTCCATAATTGGTCATAGCTCCCATACAAGGTCCCCTCCCGAAAATCACTTAACCGCGCATAATTCATTACTAAATTAAGATATCCATACAAAATTTGGTATAAGTATTGCCCATATGCCCCATAGAAATAGTACTGTGAAAATTTTTTCCGATCGGTCCATAATTGGTCATAGCTCCCATACAAGGTCCCCTCCCGAAAATCACTTAAACGCGTATAACTCATTACTTAATTAAGATACCCATATAAAATTTGGTACAAATATTACTGATATGCACAGAAGTATTACAGATAAAATTTTTTTCCGATCGGTCCATAACTGGTCATAGCTCCCATACAAGGTCCCCTCCCGAAAATCACTTAAACGCGTATAACTCATTACTAAATTAAGATATCCATATAAAGTTTGGCAGAAATATTGCTCATATACAGAGAAATATTACTGTGAAATTGTTTTCCTATCGATCCATAATTGATCATAGCTCCCATACAAGGTCCCTTTCAGAAAAACACTCATAAAAAACACACATAACTCATTATCAAAAAATGATATTAATAAATACTATTTTTGTTCATAAATACTATTTTGCAATGCAAAAACCCTTAATGTTATTTCAAAATTTTTTTTGCGATCGGTCCATCCTTGGTCATAGCTCCCATACAAGGTTCCTTCCCGAAAATGACTTAAACGCACATAACTCATTACCAAATCTTGATATCCATACATTTAGCAAAAATATTGCTCTTATATACATAAATTAAACTATAAAATTGTTTTACGATCGGTCCATATTTGGTCATAACTCTCATACTAGATCCCCTCCAGAAAATCGCTTAAATGCACAATATTCATGATATAAATACAAAATTTCAAAATTTTGTCTTTATATACATAATTGGTCATAGCTCCCATACAAGGTCCTTTTACGAAAATCTCCTAAAGGCACATTTCTCATTACAAAATAAAGCCATTGATACAACATTTGGCACAAATAATAGTTTTGTATACAAAAATTATATTTCAAGATTTTTTCTCGATAGGTTCATAACATGGGTGCGGTGGGTCCCATACAAGGTTCCCTTCAGAAAATCACTAAAACGCACATTACTTATTACTAAATTACGATATAGATACAAAATTTTACTGAAATATAGTTTTTATGTACAGAAATTTTGCTTAAAGAATTTTTTACGATCGGTCTATATTTGGTCATATCTCTCATACTAGGTCCTGTCCCTAAAAGCGCTTTAACCGTATTTAACTATTTGCATTATCAATTTGTATAGAACAAAATTATATATATGTATGTATTTTGAAAATCCTTAAATCTTTTACACACATGCATACATGTAAATACTAAATATCGCTAAAGCATATCTTAGGGCGCTATAAAAATTTAAAAGAAAGTGGCGTTTCTAATGTTCAATAAATCTTGGAATTCTAGTAGATTTAAGCTGTTTAAATCTTGGGATTTTTCTATTTAAGACATGATAAAATTTATTTCTACAAATATTTTATTAATTAATACAAAAGTTGCTGGTGGAGGGTATTTAAGATTCGGCTCAGCCGAATATAGCACTCTAACTTGTTTCTCTTATAGTTCTCTTATAGAAAAACGGACTTTTATGTTTTCACTAAAAAAGTGAGTTTTTGGTCTGAAATAAAAGTGATCACAGAATTCGCTTGTTTTTGCTTTTTCTCTTATAGTTTCCAAGAAAAACGGACTTTTTTGTGAGAAATAAAAGTGATCACAGAATTCGCTTGTTTTTGCTCTATCTCTTATAGTTTCCTAGAAAAACGGACTTTTATGTTTTCACCCAAATAATGGGTTTTTAGTAGGAAATAGAGGTGATCACACAATTCGCTTGTTTTTGCTCTATCTCTTATAGTTTCCAAGAAAAACGGACTTTTATGTTTTCACTAAAAAAGTGAGTTTTTGGTGAGAAATAAAAGTGATCACAGAATTCGCTTGTTTTTGCTCTATCTCTTATAGTTTCCAAGAAAAACGGACTTTTATATTTTCACTAAAAAGTAAGTTTTTGGTGGGAAATAAAAGTGATCACAGAATTCGCTTGTTTTTGCTCTATCTCTTATAGTTTCCAAGAAAAACGGACTTTTATGTTTTCACTAAAAAGTAAGTTTTTGGTGGGAAATAAAAGTGATCACAGAATTCGCTTGTTTTTGCTCTATCTCTTATAATTTCCAAGAAAATCGGACTTTTATGTTTTCACTAAAAAAGTGAGTTTTTGGTGAGAAATAAAAGTGATCACAGAATTCGCTTGTTTTTGCTCTATCTCTTATAGTTTCCAGGAAAAACGGACTCTTATGTTTTCACTAAAGAAGTGAGTTTTTGGTCTGAAATAAAAGTGATAAAATAAATAATAAAAGTGAGAATTCGCTTGTTTTTGCTTTTTCTCTTATAGTTTCCAAGAAAAACGGACTCTTATGTTTTCACTAAAGAAGTGAGTTTTTGGTCTGAAATAAAAGTGATAAAATAAATAATAAAAGTGAGAATTCGCTTGTTTTTGCTTTTTCTCTTAGAGTTTCCAAGAAAAACGGACTTTTATGTGAAATAGAGGTGATCACAGAATTCGCTTGTTTTTGCTCTTTCTCTTATAGTTTCCAAGAAAAACGGACTTTTATGTTTTCACTAAAAAAGTGAGTTTTTGGTGGGAAATAAAAGTGATCACAGAATTCGCTTGTTTTTGCTCTATCTCTTATAGTTTCCAAGAAAAACGAACTTTTATGTTTTCACTAAAAAAGTGAGTTTTTGGTCTGAAATAAAAGTGATCACAGAATTCGCTTGTTTTTGCTCTCTCTCTTATAGTTTCCAAGAAAAACGGACTTTTATGTTTTCACTAAAAAAGTGAGTTTTTTGTGAGAAATAAAAGTGGTCACAGAATTCGCTTGTTTTTGCTCTTTCTCTTATAGTTTCCAAGAAACACGGACTTTTATGTTTTCACTAAAAAAGTGAGTTTTTAGTAGGAAATAGAGGTGATCACAGAATTCGTTTGTTTTTGCTCTATCTCTTATAGTTTCCAAGAAAAACGGACTTTATGTTTTCACTAAAAAAGTGAGTTTTTGGTGGGAGATAAAAGTGATCCCAGAATTCGCTTGTTTTTGCTCTATCTCTTATAGTTTCCAAGAAAAACGGACTTTTATGTTTTCACTAAAAAAGTGAGATTTTGGTGGGAAATAAAAGTGATCACACAATTCTCTTGTTTTTGCTCTTTCTCTTATAGTTTCCAAGAAAAACGGACTTTTATGTTTCACTAAAAAAGTGAGTTTTTGGTGGGAGATAAAAGTGATCCCAGAATTCGCTTGTTTTTGCTCTATCTCTTATAGTTTCCAAGAAAAACGGACTTTTATGTTTTCACTAAAAAAAGTGAGTTTTTGGTGGGAAATAAAAGTGATCCCAGAATTCGCTTGTTTTTGCTCTATCTCTTATAGTTTCCAAGAAAAACGGACTTTTATGTTTATACTAAAAAAGTGAGTTTTTGGTGGGAAATAAAAGTGATCACAGAACTCGCTTGCTTTTGCTCTTTCTCTTATAGTTTCCAAGAAAAACGGACTTTTATGTTTTCACTAAAAAAAGTGAGTTTTTGGTGGGAAATAAAAGTGATCCCAGAATTCGCTTGTTTTTGCTCTATCTCTTATAGTTTCCAAGAAAAACGGACTTTTATGTTTTCACTAAAAAAGTGAGATTTTGGTGGGAAATAAAAGTGATCACACAATTCTCTTGTTTTTGCTCTTTCTCTTATAGTTTCCAAGAAAAACGGACTTTTATGTTTCACTAAAAAAGTGAGTTTTCGGTGGGAGATAAAAGTGATCCCAGAATTCGATTGTTTTTGCTCTATCTCTTATAGTTTCCAAGAAAAACGGACTTTTATGTTTTCACTAAAAAAAGTGAGTTTTTGGTGGGAAATAAAAGTGATCCCAGAATTCGCTTGTTTTTGCTCTATCTCTTATAGTTTCCAAGAAAAACGGACTTTTATGTTTATACTAAAAAAGTAAGTTTTTGGTGGGAAATAAAAGTGATCACAGAACTCGCTTGCTTTTGCTCTTTCTCTTATAGTTTCCAAGAAAAACGGACTTTTATGTTTTCACTAAAAAAGTGAGATTTTGGTGGGAAATAAAAGTGATCACAGAATTCTCTTGCTTTTGCTCTTTCTCTTATAGTTTCCAAGAAAAACGGACTTTTATGTTTTCACTAAAAAAAGTGAGTTTTTGGTGCGAAATAAAAGTGATGCCAGAATTCGCTTGTTTTTGCTCTATCTCTTATAGTTTCCAAGAAAAACGGACTTTTATGTTTATACAAAAAAAGTGAGTTTTTGGTGGGAAATAAAAGTGATCACAGAACTCGCTTGCTTTTGCTCTTTCTCTTATAGTTTCCAAGAAAAACGGACTTTATGTTTTCACTAAAAAAGTGAGATTTTGGTGGGAAATAAAAGTGATCACAGAATTCTCTTGCTTTTGCTCTTTCTCTTATAGTTTCCAAGAAAAACGGACTTTTATGTTTTCACTAAAAAAAGTGAGTTTTTGGTGGGAAATAAAAGTGATCACAGAATTCGCTTGTTTTTGCTTTTTCTCTTATAGTTTCCAAGAAAAACGGACTTTTATGTTTTCACTAAAAAAGTGAGTTTTTTGTGAGAAATAAAGGTGATCACACAATTCTCTTGTTTTTGCTCTTTCTCTTATAGTTTCCAAGAAAAACGGACTTTTATGTTTCACTAAAAAAGTGAGTTTTTGGTGGGAAATAAAAGTGATCACAGAACTCGCTTGTTTTTGCTCTATCTCTTATAGTTTCCAAGAAAAACGGACTTTTATGTTTTCACTAAAAAAAGTGAGTTTTGGTGGGAAATAAAAGTGATCACAGAATTCGCTTGTTTTTGCTCTATCTCTTATAGTTTCCAAGAAAAACGGGCTTTTATGTTTTCACTGAAAAAGTGAGTTTTTGGTGGGAAATAAAAGTGATCACATAATTCGCTTGTTTTTGCTATATCTCTTATAGTTTCCAAGAAAAACGGACTTTTATGTTTTCACTAAAAAAAGTGAGTTTTGGTAGGAAATAAAAGTGATCACCGAATTCGCTTGTTTTTGCTCTTTCTCTTATAGTTTCCAAGAAAAACGGACTTTTATGTTTTCACTAAAAAAGTAAGTTTTTTGTGAGAAATAAAAGTGATCACAGAATTCGCTTGTTTTTGCTCTATCTCTTATAGTTTCCTAGAAAAACGGACTTTTATGTTTTCAACCAAACAATGGGTTTTTAGTAGGAAATAGAGGTGATCACAGAATTCGCTTGTTTTTGCTCTATCTCTTATAGTTTCCAAGAAAAACGGACTTTTATGTTTTCACTAAAAAAGTGAGATTTTGTTCTGAAATAAAAGTGATCACAGAATTCGCTTGTTTTTGCTCTTTCTCTTATAGTTTCCAAGAAAAACGGACTTTTATGTTTTCACTAAAAAAGTAAGTTTTTTGCGAGAAATAAAAGTGATCACAGAATTCGCTTGTTTTTTCTCTATCTGTTATAGTTTCCAAGAAAAACGGACTTTTATGTTTTCACTAAAAAAGTAAGTTTTTGGTCTGAAATAAAAGTGATCACAGAATTCGCTTATTTTTGTTTTTCTCTTATAGTTTCCAAGAAAAACGGACTATTATCTTTTCACTAAAAAAGTAAGTTTTTTGTGAGAAATAAAAGTGATCACGGAATTCGCTTGTTTTTGCTCTATCTCTTATAGTTTCCAAGAAAAACGGACTTTTATGTTTTCACTAAAAAAGTGAGTTTTTGATCTGAAATAAAAGTGATCACAGAATTCGCTTGTTTTTGCTTTTTCTCTTATAGTTTCCAAGAAAAACGGACTATTATGTTTTCACTAAAAAAGTAAGTTTTTTGTGAGAAATAAAAGTGATCACAGAATTCGCTTGTTTTTGCTTTTTCTCTTATAGTTTCCAAGAAAAACGGACTATTATGTTTTCACTAAAAAAGTAAGTTTTTAGTAGGAAATAGAGGTGATCACAGAATTCGATTGTTTTTGCTCTATCTCTTATAGTTTCCTAGAAAAACGGACTTTTATGTTTTAAAAAAGTGAGTTTTTGGTGGGAAATAAAAGTGATCACAGAATTCGCTTGTTTTTGCTCTATCTCTTATAGTTTCCAAGAAAAACGGACTTTTATGTTTTCACTAAAAAAGTGAGTTTTTGGTGGGAAATAAAAGTGATCACAGAATTCGCTTGTTTTTGCTCTTTCTCTTATAGTTTCCAAGAAAAACGGACTTTTATGTTTTCACTAAAAAAGTGAGATTTTGGTGGGAAATAAAAGTGATCACAGAATTCTCTTGCTTTTGCCCTTTCTCTTATAGTTTCCAAGAAAAACGGACTTTTATGTTTTCACTAAAAAAGTGAGTTTTTGGTGGGAAATAAAAGTGATCACAGAATTCGCTTGTTTCTTTCTCTTATAGTTCTCTTTCTCTTATAGTTTCCAAGAAAAACGAACTTTTATGTTTTCACTAAAAAAGTTAGTTTTTGGTCTGATAAAAGTGATCACAGAATTCGCTTGTTTTTGCTCTTTCTCTTATAGTTTCCAAGAAAAACGGACTTTAATGTTTTCACTAAAAAAGTGAGTTTTAGGTGGGAAATAAAAGTGATCACATAATTCGCTTGTTTTTGCTCTTATAGTTCTTATAGTTTCCTAGAAAACGGACTTTTATGTTTTCTCACAAACAATGGGTTTTTAGCAGGAAATAGAGGTGATCACAGAATTCGCTTGTTTTTGCTGTTTCTTTTATAGTTTCCAAGAAAAACGGACTTTTATGTTTTCACTAAAAAAGTGAGTTTTTTGTGAGAAATAAAAGTGATCACAGAATTCGCTTGTTTTTGCTCTATCTCTTATAGTTTCCAGGAAAAACGTACTTTTATGTTTTCACTAAAAAAGTGAGTTTTTGGTGGGAAATAAAAATGATCACAGAATTCGCTTGTTTTTGCTCTTTCTCTTTTAGTTTCCAAGAAAAACGGACCTTTATGTTTCCACTAAAAAGTGAGTTTTTTGTGAGAAATAAAAATGATCACAGAATTCGCAATTTTTTGCTCTTTCTCTTAAAGTTTCCAAGAAAAACGGACTTTTATGTTTTCACTAAAAAATTGAGTTTTTGGTGGGAAATAAAAGTGATCACAGAATTCGCTTGTTTTTGCTCTATCTCTTATAGTTTCCAAGAAAAACGGACTTTTATGTTTTCAATTAAAAAAAAGTGAGTTTTTGGTGGGAAATAAAAGTGATCACAGAATTCGCTTGTTTTTGCTCTATCTCTTATAGTTTCCAAGAAAAACGGACTTTTATGTTTTCACTAAAAAATTGAGTTTTTGGTGGGAAATAAAAGTGATCACAGAATTCGCTTGTTTTTGCTCTTTCTCTTTTAGTTTCCAAGAAAAACGGACTTTTATGTTTCCACTAAAAAGTGAGCTTTTTGTGAGAAATAAAAATGATCACAGAATTCGCTATTTTTTGCTCTTTCTCTTAAAGTTTCCAAGAAAAACGGACTTTTATGTTTTCACTAAAAGATTGAGTTTTTGGTGGGAAATAAAAGTGATCACAGAATTCGCTTGTTTTTGCTCTATCTCTTATAGTTTCCAAGAAAAACGGACTTTTATGTTTTCACTAAAAAAGTGAGATTTTGGAGGGAAATAAAAGTGATCCCAGAATTCGCTTGTTTTTGCTCTTTCTCTTATAGTTTCCAAGAAAAACGGACTTTTATGTTTTCACTAAAAAAGTGAGTTTTTGGTGGGAAATAAAAGTGATCACAGAATTCGCTTGTTTTTGCTCTATCTCTTATAGTTTCCAAGAAAAACGGACTTTTATGTTTTCACTAAAAAAGTGAGATTTTGGTGGGAAATAAAAGTGATCCCAGAATTCGCTTGTTTTTGCTCTTTCTCTTATAGTTTCCAAGAAAAACGGACTTTTATGTTTTCACTGAAAAAGTGAGTTTTTGGTGGGAAATAAAAGTGATCACAGAATTCGCTTGTTTTTGCTCTATCTCTTATAGTTTCCAAGAAAAACGGACTTTTAAGTTTTCACTAAAAAAGTAAGTTTTTTGTGAGAAATAAAAGTGATCACAGAATTCGCTTGTTTTTGCTCTATCTCTTATAGTTTCCTAGAAAAACGGACTTTTATGTTTTCACTAAAAAAGTGAGTTTTTGGTCTGAAATAAAAGTGATCACAGAATTCGCTTGTTTTTGCTCTTTCTCTTATAGTTTCCAAGAAAAACGGACTTTTATGTTTTCACCCAAACAATGGGTTTTTAGTAGGAAATAGAGGTGATCACAGAATTCGCTTGTTTTTGCTCTATCTCTTATAGTTTCCAAGAAAAACGGACTTTTATGTTTTCACTAAAAAAGTGAGATTTTGGTGGGAAATAAAAGTGATCACAGAATTCGCTTGTTTCTTTCTCTTATAGTTCTCTTTCTCTTATAGTTTCCAAGAAAAACGGACTTTAATGTTTTCACTAGTGAGTTTTTTGTGAGAAATAAAAGTGATCACAGAATTCGCTTGTTTTTGCTCTATCTCTTATAGTTTCCAAGAAAAACGGACTTTTATGTTTTCACTAAAAAAGTGAGTTTTTGGTGGGAAATAAAAGTGATCACAGAATTCGCTTGTTTTTGCTCTATCTCTTATAGTTTCCAAGAAAATCGGACTTTTATGTTTTCACTAAAAAATTAAGTTTTTTGTGAGAAATAAAAGTGATCACAGAATTCGCTTGTTTTTGCTCTTTCTCTTATAGTTTCCAAGACAAACGGACTTTTATGTTTTCACTAAAAAAGTGAGCTTTTGGTGGGAAATAAAAGTGATCACAGAATTCGCTTGTTTCTTTCTCTTATAGTTCTCTTTCTCTTATAGTTTCCAAGAAAAACGAACTTTTATGTTTTCATTAAAAAAGTTAGTTTTTGGTCTGATAAAAGTGATCACAGAATTCGCTTGTTTTTGCTCTATCTCTTATAGTTTCCAAGAAAAACGGACTTTTATGTTTTCACTAAAAAAGTGAGTTTTTGGTGGGAAATAAAAGTGATCACAGAATTCGCTTGTTTTTGCTCTATCTCTTATAGTTTCCAAGAAAAGCGGACTTTTATGTTTTCACAAAAAAATTAAGTTTTTTGTGAGAAATAAAAGTGATCACAGAACTCGCTTGTTTTTGCTCTTTCTCTTATAGTTTCCAAGAAAAAAGGACTTTTATGTTTTCACTAAAAAAGTGAGATTTTGGTGGGAAATAAAAGTGATCACAGAATTCGCTTGTTTTTGCTCTTTCTCTTATAGTTTCCAAGAAAAACGGACTTTTATGTTTTCACTAAAAAAGTGAGTTTTTGGTGGGAAGTAAAAGTGATCACAGAATTCGCTTGTTTTTGCTCTATCTCTTATAGTTTCCAAGAAAAACGGACTTTTATGTTCTCACTCAAAAAGTAAGTTTTTGGTGGGAAATAAAAGTGATCCCAGAATTCGCTTGTTTTTGCTCTTTCTCTTATAGTTTCCAAGAAAAACGGACTTTTATGTTATCACTAAAAAAGTGAGTTATTGGTGGGAAATAAAAGTGATCACAGAATTCGCTTGTTTTTGCTCTATCTCTTATAGTTTCCAAGAAAAACTGACTTTTATGTTTTCACTAAAAAAGTAAGTTTTTTGTGAGAAATAAAAGTGATCACAGAATCGCTTGTTTTTGCTCTATCTCTTATGGTTTCCTAGAAAAACGGACTTTTATGTTTTCACTAAAAAAGTGAGTTTTTGGTGGGAAATAAAAGTGATCACAGAATTCGCTTGTTTTTGCTCTTTCTCTTATAGTTTCCAAGAAAAACGGACTTTTATGTTTTCACTAAGATAGTGAGATTTTGGTGGGAAATAAAAGTGATCACAGAATTCGCTTGTTTTTGCTCTTTCTCTTATAGTTTCCAAGAAAAACGGACTTTTATGTTTTCACTAAAAAAGTGAGTTTTTGGTGAGAAATAGAAGTGATCACAGAATTCGCTTGTTTTTGCTCTATCTCTTATAGTTTCCAAGAAAAACGGACTTTTATGTTTTCACTAAAAAAGTAAATTTTTTGTGAGAAATAAAAGTGATCACAGAATTCGCTTGTTTTTGCTCTATCTCTTATAGTTTCCAAGAAAAACGGACTTTTATGTTTTCACTAAAAAAGTAAATTTTTTGTGAGAAATAAAAGTGATCACAGAATTCGCTTGTTTTTGCTCTATCTCTTATAGTTTCCAAGAAAAACGGACTTTTATGTTTTCACCCAAACAATGGATTTTTAGTAGGAAATAGAGGTGATCACAGAATTCGATTGTTTTGCTCTATCTCTTATAGTTTCCAAGAAAATCGGACTTTTATGTTTTCACTAAAAAATTAGTTTTTGGTGGGAAATAAAGGTGATCACAGAATTCGCTTGTTTTTGCTCTTTCTCTTATAGTTTCCAAGAAAAACGGACTTTTATGTTTTCACCCAAACAATGGATTTTTAGTAGGAGATAGAGGTGATCACAGAATTCGATTGTTTTTGCTCTATCTCTTATAGTTTCCAAGAAAATCGGACTTTTATGTTTTCACTAAAAAATTAGTTTTTGGTGGGAAATAAAGGTGATCACAGAATTCGCTTGTTTTTGCTCTTTCTCTTATAGTTTCCAAGAAAAACGGACTTTTATGTTTTCACCCAAACAATGGATTTTTAGTAGGAAATAGAGGTGATCACAGAATTCGATTGTTTTTGCTCTATCTCTTATAGTTTCCAAGAAAATCGGACTTTTATGTTTTCACTAAAAAATTAGTTTTTGGTGGGAAATAAAGGTGATCACAGAATTCGCTTGTTTTTGCTCTTTCTCTTATAGTTTCCAAGAAAAACGGACTTTTATGTTTTCACTCAAAAAGTAAGTTTTTGGTGGGAAATAAAAGTGATCACAGAATTCGCTTGTTTTTGCTCTATCTCTTATAGTTTTCTAGAAAACGGACTTTTATGTTTTCACACAAACAATGGGTTTTTAGTAGGAAATAGAGGTGATCACAGAATTCGATTGTTTTTGCTCTATCTCTTATAGTTTCGAAGAAAATCGGACTTTTATGTTTTCACTAAAAAATGAGTTTTTGGTGGGAAATAAAGGTGATCACAGAATTCGCTTGTTTTTGCTCTTTCTCTTATAGTTTCCAATAAAAACGGACTTTTATGTTTTCACTAAAAAAGTGAGTTTTTTGTGAGAAATAAAAGTGATCACAGAATTCGCTTCTTTTTGCTCTATCTCTTATAGTTTCCAGGAAAAACGGACTTTATGTTTTCACTAAAAAAGTGAGTTTTTGGTCTGAAATAAAAGTGATCACGGAATTCGCTTGTTGTTGCTCTTTCTCTTATAGTTTCCAAGAAATACGGACTTTTATGTTTTCACTCAAAAAGTAAGTTTTTGGTGGGAAATAAAAGTGATCACAGAATTCGCTTGTTTTTGCTCTATCTCTTATAGTTTCCTAGAAAAACGGACTTTTATGTTTTCACTAAAAAAGTGAGTTTTTGGTCTGAAATAAAAGTGATCACAGAATTCGCTTCTTTTTGCTCTTTCTCTTATAGTTTACAAGAAAAACGAACTTTTATGTTTTCACTAAAAAAGTGAGTTTTTGGTGGGAAATAAAAGTGATCACAGAATTCGCTTGTTTTTGCTCTATCTCTTATAGTTTCCTAGAAAACGGACTTTTATGTTTTCACCCAAACAATGGATTTTTAGTAGGAAATAGAGGTGATCACAGAATTCGATTGTTTTTGCTCTATCTCTTATAGTTTCCAAGAAAATCGGACTTTTATGTTTTCACTAAAAAATTAGTTTTTGGTGGGAAATAAAGGTGATCACAGAATTCGCTTGTTTTTGCTCTTTCTCTTATAGTTTCCAAGAAAAACGGACTTTTATGTTTTCACCCAAACAATGGATTTTTAGTAGGAGATAGAGGTGATCACAGAATTCGATTGTTTTTGCTCTATCTCTTATAGTTTTCTAGAAAACGGACTTTTATGTTTTCACACAAACAATGGGTTTTTAGTTGGAAATAGAGGTGATCACAGAATTCGATTGTTTTTGCTCTATCTCTTATAGTTTCGAAGAAAATCGGACTTTTATGTTTTCACTAAAAAATGAGTTTTTGGTGGGAAA
This sequence comes from Lucilia sericata, assembly GCF_015586225.1. Classification (NCBI taxonomy): domain Eukaryota; kingdom Metazoa; phylum Arthropoda; class Insecta; order Diptera; family Calliphoridae; genus Lucilia; species Lucilia sericata. Next base: position 14,923 of record NW_023997648.1, read on the forward strand.
TAAAGGTGATCACAGAATTCGCTTGTTTTTGCTCTTTCTCTTATAGTTTCCAAGAAAAACGGACTTTTATGTTTTCACTAAAAAAGTGAGTTTTTGGTGGGAAATAAAAGTGATCACAGAATTCGCTTGTTTTTGCTCTATCTCTTATAGTTTCCAAGAAAAACGGACTTTTATGTTTTCACTAAAAAATTGAGTTTTTGGTGGGAAATAAAAGTGATCACAGAATTCGCTTGTTTTTGCTCTATCTCTTATAGTTTCCAAGAAAACGGACTTTTATGTTTTCACTAAAAAATTGAGTTTTTGGTGGGAAATAAAAGTGATCACAGAATTCGCTTGTTTTTGCTCTTTCTCTTTAGTTTCCAAGAAAAACGGACTTTTATGTTTCCACTAAAAAGTGAGCTTTTTGTGAGAAATAAAAATGATCACAGAATTCGCTATTTTTTGCTCTTTCTCTTAAAGTTTCCAAGAAAAACGGACTTTTATGTTTTCACTAAAAAAGTGAGTTTTTGGTGGGAAATAAAAGTGATCACAGAATTCGCTTGTTTTTGCTCTATCTCTTATAGTTTCCAAGAAAAACGGACTTTTATGTTTTCACTAAAAAAGTGAGATTTTGGAGGGAAATAAAAGTGATCCCAGAATTCGCTTGTTTTTGCTCTTTCTCTTATAGTTTCCAAGAAAAACGGACTTTTATGTTTTCACTAAAAAAGTGAGTTTTGGTGGGAAATAAAAGTGATCACAGAATTCGCTTGTTTTTGCTCTATCTCTTATAGTTTCCAAGAAAAACGGACTTTTATGTTTTCACTAAAAAAGTGAGATTTTGGTGGGAAATAAAAGTGATCCCAGAATTCGCTTGTTTTTGCTCTTTCTCTTATAGTTTCCAAGAAAAACGGACTTTTATGTTTTCACTGAAAAAGTGAGTTTTTGGTGAGAAATAAAAGTGATCACAGAATTCGCTTGTTTTTGCTCTATCTCTTATAGTTTCCTAGAAAAACGGACTTTTATGTTTTCACTAAAAAAGTGAGTTTTTGGTCTGAAATAAAAGTGATCACAGAATTCGCTTGTTTTTGCTCTTTCTCTTATAGTTTCCAAGAAAAACGGACTTTTATGTTTTCACCCAAACAATGGGTTTTTAGTAGGAAATAGAGGTGATCACAGAATTCGCTTGTTTTTGCTCTATCTCTTATAGTTTCCAAGAAAAACGGACTTTTATGTTTTCACTAAAAAAGTGAGATTTTGGTGGGAAATAAAAGTGATCACAGAATTCGCTTGTTTCTTTCTCTTATAGTTCTCTTTCTCTTATAGTTTCCAAGAAAAACGGACTTTAATGTTTTCACTAGTGAGTTTTTTGTGAGAAATAAAAGTGATCACAGAATTCGCTTTTTTTTGCTCTATCTCTTATAGTTTCCAAGAAAAACGGACTTTTATGTTTTCACTAAAAAAGTGAGTTTTTGGTGGGAAATAAAAGTGATCACAGAATTCGCTTGTTTTTGCTCTATCTCTTATAGTTTCCAAGAAAATCGGACTTTTATGTTTTCACTAAAAAATTAAGTTTTTTGTGAGAAATAAAAGTGATCACAGAATTCGCTTGTTTTTGCTCTTTCTCTTATAGTTTCCAAGAAAAACGGACTTTTATGTTTTCACTAAAAAAGTGAGCTTTTGGTGGGAAATAAAAGTGATCACAGAATTCGCTTGTTTCTTTCTCTTATAGTTCTCTTTCTCTTATAGTTTCCAAGAAAAACGAACTTTTATGTTTTCATTAAAAAAGTTAGTTTTTGGTCTGATAAAAGTGATCACAGAATTCGCTTGTTTTTGCTCTATCTCTTATAGTTTCCAAGAAAAACGGACTTTTATGTTTTCACTAAAAAAGTGAGTTTTTGGTGGGAAATAAAAGTGATCACAGAATTCGCTTGTTTTTGCTCTATCTCTTATAGTTTCCAAGAAAAGCGGACTTTTATGTTTTCACAAAAAAATTAAGTTTTTTGTGAGAAATAAAAGTGATCACAGAACTCGCTTGTTTTTGCTCTTTCTCTTATAGTTTCCAAGAAAAAAGGACTTTTATGTTATCACTAAAAAAGTGAGATTTTGGTGGGAAATAAAAGTGATCACAGAATTCGCTTGTTTTTGCTCTTTCTCTTATAGTTTCCAAGAAAACGGACTTTTATGTTTTCACTAAAAAAGTGAGTTTTTGGTGGGAAGTAAAGTGATCACAGAATTCGCTTGTTTTTGCTCTATCTCTTATAGTTTCCAAGAAAAACGGACTTTTATGTTCTCACTCAAAAAGTAAGTTTTTGGTGGGAAATAAAAGTGATCCCAGAATTCGCTTGTTTTTGCTCTTTCTCTTATAGTTTCCAAGAAAAACGGACTTTTATGTTATCACTAAAAAAGTGAGTTTTTGGTGGGAAATAAAAGTGATCACAGAATTCGCTTGTTTTTGCTCTATCTCTTATAGTTTCCAAGAAAAACGGACTTTTATGTTTTCACTAAAAAAGTAAGTTTTTTGTGAGAAATAAAAGTGATCACAGAATCGCTTGTTTTTGCTCTATCTCTTATGGTTTCCTAGAAAAACGGACTTTTATGTTTTCACTAAAAAAGTGAGTTTTTGGTGGGAAATAAAAGTGATCACAGAATTCGCTTGTTTTTGCTCTTTCTCTTATAGTTTCCAAGAAAAACGGACTTTTATGTTTTCACTAAGATAGTGAGATTTTGGTGGGAAATAAAAGTGATCACAGAATTCGCTTGTTTTTGCTCTTTCTCTTATAGTTTCCAAGAAAACCGGACTATTATGTTTTCACTAAAAAAGTGAGTTTTTGGTGAGAAATAGAAGTGATCACAGAATTCGCTTGTTTTTGCTCTATCTCTTATAGTTTCCAAGAAAAACGGAACTTTATGTTTTCACTAAAAAAGTAAATTTTTTGTGAGAAATAAAAGTGATCACAGAATTTCGCTTGTTTTGCTCTATCTCTTATAGTTTCCAAGAAAAACGGACTTTTATGTTTTCACTAAAAAAGTAAATTTTTTGTGGAAATAAGTGATCACAGAATTCGCTTGTTTTTTGCTCTATCTCTTATAGTTTCCAAGAAAAACGGACTTTTATTGTTTTCACCCAAACAATGGATTTTTAGTAGGAATAGAGGTGATCACAGAATTCGATTGTTTTTTGCTCTATCTCTTATAGTTTCCAAGAAAATCGGACTTTATGTTTTCACATAAAATTAGTTTTTGGTGGGAAATAAGGTGATCACAGAATTCGCTTGTTTTTTGCTCTTTCTCTTATAGTTTCCAAGAAAAACGGACTTTTATGTTTTCACCCAAACAATGATTTTTAGTAGGATAGAGGTGATCACAGAATTCGATTGTTTTTGCTCTATCTCTTATAGTTTCCAAGAAAATCGGACTTTTATGTTTTCACTAAAATTAGTTTTGTGGGAAATAAAGGTGATCACAGAATTCGCTTGTTTTTGCTCTTTCTCTTATTTCCAAGAAAAACGGACTTTTATGTTTTCACTCAAAAAATGGATTTTTAGTAGGAAATAGAGGTGATCACAGAATTCGATTGTTTTGCTCATATCTTTATAGTTTCCAAGAAAATCGGACTTTTATGTTTCACTAAAAAATTAGTTTTTGGTGGGAATAAAGGTGATCACAGAATTCGCTTGGTTTTTGCTCTTTCTCTTATAGTTTCCAAAGAAAAACGGACTTTTATGTTTTCACTCAAAAAGTAAGTTTTGGTGGAAATAAAAGTGATCACAGGAATTCCTTGTTTTTTGCTCTATCTCTTATAGTTTTCTAGAAAACGGAACTTTTATGTTTTCACACAAACAATGGGTTTTTAGTAGGGAAATAGGAGGTGATCAACAGAAATTCGATTGTTTTTTTTGCTCTATCCTCTTATGGTTTCGAAGAAATCGGACTTTTATGTTTTCAATAAAAAATTAGTTTTTGGTGGAAATAGAGGTGATCACAGATTCGATTGTTTTTTGCTCTATCTCTATTGGTTTCGAGAAAATCGGACTTTATGGTTTTCACTAAAAATTAGTTTTTGGTGAAATAAAGTGATCACAGAATTCGCTTGTTTGTTGCTCTTTCTCTTATAGTTTCCAAGAAAACGGACTTTTATGTTTCACTAAAAAAGTGAGTTTTTGGTGGAGAAATAAAAGTGATCACAGAATTCGCTTGTTTTTGCTCTATCTCTTATAGTTTCCAGAAAACGGACTTTTATGTTTTCACTAAAAAGTGAGTTTTTGGTCTGAAATAAAAGTGATCACGAATTCGCTGTTTTGCTCTTTCTTATAGTTTCAAGAAAACGGACTTTTATGTTTTCACTCAAAAAGTAGTTTTTGGTGGGAAATAAAGTGATCACAGAATTCGCTTGTTTTTGCTCTATCTCTTATAGTTTTCCTAGAAAACGGACTTTTATGTTTTCACTAAAAAAAGTGAGTTTTTGGTGAATAAAGTGATCACAGAATTCGCTTGTTTTTGCTCTTCTCTTATAGTTTCCAAGAAAACGGACTTTTATGTTTTCACTAAAAATGAGTTTTGGTGGAAATAAAAGGTGATCACAGAATTCGCTTGTTTTTTGCTCTTCTCTTATAGTTTCCAAAAACGGACTTTTAGTTTTTGTCACTCAAAAAAATGTTTTGGTGGGAAATAAAGGTGATCACAGAATTCGATTGTTTTTGCTCTATTCTCTTATAGTTTTCCAAGAAAACGGA
>NW_023997649.1:0-19217 GCF_015586225.1 Lucilia sericata
ACTGAACCAGAACTGAACCAGAACTGAACAAGAACTAGAACTGAACTAAAACTGAACTAGAACTGAACTAGAACTGAACTAGAACTGAACTAAAACTGAACTAGAACTGAACTAGAACTGAACTAGAACTGAACTAGAACTGAACTAGAACTGAACTAGAACTGAACTAGAACTGAACTAGAACTGAACTAGAACTGAACTAGAACTGAACTAGAACTGAACTAGAACTGAACTAGAACTGAACTAGAACTGAACTAGAACTGAACTAGAACTGAACTAGAACTGAACTAGAACTGAACTAGAACTGAACTAGAACTGAACTAGAACTGAACTAGAACTGAACTAGAACTGAACTAGAACTGAACTAGAACTGAACTAGAACTGAACTAGAACTGAACTAGAACTGAACTAGAACTGAACTAGAACTGAACTAGAACTGAACTAGAACTGAACTAGAACTGAACTAGAACTGAACTAGAACTGAACTAGAACTGAACTAGAACTGAACTAGAAACTGAACTAGAACTGAACTAGAACTGAACTAGAACTGAACTAGAACTGAACTAGAACTGAACTAGAACTAGAACTGAACTAGAACTGAACTAGAACTGAACTAGAACTGAACTAGAACTGAACTAGAACTGAACTAGAACTGAACTAGAACTGAACTAGAACTGAACTAGAACTGAACTAGAACTGAACTAGAACTGAACTAGAACTGAACTAGAACTGAACTAGAACTGAACTAGAACTGAACTAGAACTGAACTAGAACTGAACTAGAACTGAACTAGAACTGAACTAGAACTGAACTAGAACTGAACTAGAACTGAACTAGAACTGAACTAGAACTGAACTAGAACTGAACTAGAACTGAACTAGAACTGAACTAGAACTGAACTAGAACTGAACTAGAACTGAACTAGAACTGAACTAGAACTGAACTAGAACTGAACTAGAACTGAACTAGAACTGAACTAGAACTGAACTAGAACTGAACTAGAACTGAACTAGAACTGAACTAGAACTGAACTAGAACTGAACTAGAACTGAACTAGAACTGAACTAGAACTGAACTAGAACTGAACTAGAACTGAACTAGAACTGAACTAGAACTGAACTAGAACTGAACTAGAACTGAACTAGAACTGAACTAGAACTGAACTAGAACTGAACTAGAACTGAACTAGAACTGAACTAGAACTGAACTAGAACTGAACTAGAACTGAACTAGAACTGAACTAGAACTGAACTAGAACTGAACTAGAACTGAGAACTGAACTAGAACTGAACTAGAACTGAACTAGAACTGAACTAGAACTGAACTAGAACTGAACTAGAACTGAACTAGAACTGAACTAGAACTGAACTAGAACTGAACTAGAACTGAACTAGAACTGAACTAGAACTAGAACTGAACTAGAACTGAACTAGAACTGAACTAGAACTGAACTAGAACTGAACTAGAACTGAACTAGAACTAGAACTGAACTAGAACTGAACTAGAACTGAACTAGAACTGAACTAGAACTGAACTAGAACTGAACTAGAACTGAACTAGAACTGAACTAGAACTGAACTAGAACTGAACTAGAACTGAACTAGAACTGAACTAGAACTGAACTAGAACTGAACTAGAACTGAACTAGAACTGAACTAGAACTGAACTAGAACTGAACTAGAACTGAACTAGAACTGAACTAGAACTGAACTAGAACTGAACTAGAACTGAACTAGAACTGAACTAGAACTGAACTAGAACTGAACTAGAACTGAACTAGAACTGAACTAGAACTGAACTAGAACTGAACTAGAACTGAACTAGAACTGAACTAGAACAGAACTGAACAGAACTGAACTAGAACAGAACTGAACTAGAACTGAACTAGAACTGAACTAGAACTGAACTAGAACTGAACTAGAACTGAACTAGAACTGAACTAGAACTGAACTAGAACTGAACTAGAACTGAACTAGAACTGAACTAGGACTGAACTAGAACTGAACTAGAACTGAACTAGAACTGAACTAGAACTGAACTAGAACTGAACTAGAACTGAACTAGAACTGAACTAGAACTGAACTAGAACTGAACTAGAACTGAACTAGAACTGAACTAGAACTGAACTAGAACTGAACTAGAACTGAACTAGAACTGAACTAGAACAGATCTAGAACTGAACTAGAACTGAACTAGAACTGAACTAGAACTGAACTAGAACTGAACTAGAACTGATCTAGAACTGAACTAGAACTGAACTAGAACTGAACTAGAACTGATCTAGAACTGATCTAGAACTGAACTAGAACTGAACTAGAACTGAACTAGAACTGATCTAGAACTGAACTAGAACTGACTAGACTAAACTAGAACTGAACTAAAACTGAACTAGAACTGAACTGAACTAGAACTGAACTGAGCTAGAACTGAACTAGAATTGTACTAGAACTCATGTTGATCTAGAAATTTTCATAATTTTCTTAAATTTAAATTCTCGATTAATATATTCCACGTAATTTTTATAAATTTGTCTCAATCTTCTTATCTAACAATCATTCTATGGACATAAATAACACTAGTAATATTATTTTATTTAATTGCAATTCAGATTAAAACCACCGCTCTCTCTCTTTACAAAAATATTGCATACATAAATGGCTCTTAACAAAAAACACTGTTCATGCTGCATAACATTAGGGATTTAAAATATTCCAACAGTTTATAAAATCATATCAAGTTTTAATTGAAAACTTTACAGTTTTTAGTTTAGTAAATGCAAACTTTACATTTGGTTTTTTTTTATTTTATTGTGTTTCCTATAAAAATAACATTTGTTTAATTTGACTTCCTTTTCAACAAATTTTATAATATTGTTGTTTTTGTGTTGTCTTTACCATTTCAGATTTTAGTCATGTGTCTGCAGTGGTAAAACAGGATGTTTATGCTGACAACACATTGTCCATATTGCCGGAATAATAGAGACACAACTATGAAATAGAAAAATAAAATAAAAATAAGCTCAAAAAATCAAATAAAGGAAATTTAAAAAGTGGAAAAAAAGTTTTAGTGTTTTTAAACCTAAAAGTGAAAGTGATTAAATTGATATAATTTGTTTTTATCTGTATTAAAAAAAACAAAGAAAGGATAAAAAAATGTTGTAACTATAAAAAACAGCTGTGTTGAGAATTTGCCCCCCAAAAAAACTAAATTGAATACCTTTTATTGAAAAAAACGGGGCCCAAACAAAAAATTACTAACGAAAACTCAAAATTTAATAAAAAATCCTTTTTAGTAAAGTAAATATTTTGTTGAGATTTTTTTCTCTTCTACATAAATATTGTTTTAACCTTCTGCTTTAAAAGTTACAATATATATTTATTTACTGTATTTTTGGGTTATTAATAATTTTTTTGGCAATTGTCAGAGTTTTTGAGAATGTGTGCGTGTTAAGTGTTTTATTATACTTTTGGTGTTTTTCTGTGTGTGTTTTTTCGGAGAAGAATAAAACTACGTGTTAATGTTTGAGTTACTTTAATAAAAATATCAAAAAAATACAATACAACATTGTGAAAATTTTCCAACAGTTTGTGAAAGCAGAAAACTAAAAGCAACATGGCGATGGAATGGATAACTGCTATGGACAAGAGGTAAGTAAAGATTTTAGTTTGTTTACTAGCTGTAAAAAAAAGGATTAAAAAGGAAATATAAATATAATCGGGATTAAGTAGAAATGAAAATAAAAAACATGTAAAGTAAACTAAAAAGATATGCAATATATAATATTTTTTGTATAATCCTAAAAGTATACTTTTCAAATTTTGTATACCATAAATGTTAGAAAAATATTTTACATTTTATTTTAATTGTAATTGTTGTTTTTGAAGAAAAATATAAATGTAAAAGGGTTTATCGTAAAGACCCTTTTTTAACAATTCAAACCACTACCTCTACTAAGACCTATTGAAACTTGATCAACTTAGTAACAGAACTTAAGTTTTAACTAAACAAGTCTATAAAAGTAAAAAGAGAGATCTTAAAGAATCTCGACTATAGACCAGTCTATAGTCCAGATTATGGATATATACATATATAGATAGTATATATATATAGTCTTGACTATAGATCTGTCTATAGTCTTCACTATAGATCAGTCTATGGTCTCGACTATAGATAAGTTTCGATTAAATATCAGTATATATTTTCGGCTATAAAGCAGTCTATAGACTTGACTATACAGATTATTCTATAATCTAGATTATAGATCAGTTTTCACTAAAGATTCTGACTATAGATCATTCTATAATCTCGATTATAGATCAGTCTATAGTCTTATTTAAAGATCACTCTATAGTCTTGACCATAGATGCGTTTATATTCTCGATTATAGATCAGTCTAAAGTCTTGAGTATAGATCAGTCTATAGTTTTGACTATAGTTCAGTCTAACGTCTTGACTATAGATAAGTCAAAAGTCTTTACTATAGATCATTCTATATTCTTGACTATAGATAAGTCTATAGTCTTGACTACCGATCAGTCTATAGTCTTGACTATAGATTAGTCTAAAGTCTTGACTATAAATCGTCATATACTTTTGACTATAAATTAGTCTATAGTTTTGACTATAGTTCAGTCTAAAGTCTTGACTATAGATCATTCTATATTCTTGACTATAAATCAGTCTATAGTCTCAACTACAGGGCAGTCTATAGTCTCAACTACAGGGCAGTCTATAGTCTTGACTACAGATCAGTCTATAGTCTTGACTACAGATTAGTCTATATTCTTGACTATAGATCAGTCTATAGTCTTGACTACAGATCAGTCTATAGTCTTGACTACAGATCAGTTTATAGTTTTGACTATAGTTCAGTCTAAAGTCTTGACTATAGATCAGTCAAAAGTCTTGACTATAGATCATTCTAAAGTCTTGACTATTGATCATTCTATATTCTTGACTATAAATCAGTCTATAGTCTTGACTATGGATCAGTCTGTAGTCTTAACTATAGATGAGTTTATAGTCTTGATTATAGATGAGTCTATAGTCTTGATTTTAGATGAGTCTATAGTATTGAGTATAGATGAGTCTATAGTATTGATTATAAATGAGTCTACAGTCTTGATTATAGATGAGTCTACAGTCTTAACTATAGGTGAAGCTATAGTCTTGACTACAGATCAGTCTATTGTCTTGACTAAAGATCAGTCTGTATTATTGATTACAAAACAGTCTCAACTATAGAACAGTCTATAGACTTGATTATATATCTGTCTTTTGTCCCGTCTATAATCTCGACTATAAATCAGTCTATAGCCTCGACTATATATCAGTCTATAGCCTCGACTGTAGTTCAGTTTATAGTCTTGACTATATATCAGTCTATTGTCTTATCTATAGATCAATTTTTAGAGAAAATTGAGTTTTAGTGAAATATTGAATTTTTAAGTAAAAAATTGATTTTTTAGTGAAAAATTTTATTTTTAGTGAAAAATTTTATTTTTAGTAAAAAATTGAATTTTTAGTTGAAAATTTAATTTTTAGTGAAAAATTGAATTTTTAGTAAAAAATTTTATTTTTAGTGAAAAATAAATAAAAATTAATGTTTTAGTGAAAAATTTAATTTTTGGAAAAAATACAATTTTAGCAAAAGATTTAATTTTTAGGAGCAATTCGAAGTTTTATTAAAAAGTCTAATTTTGTAAATTGATTCAAGAAAGATGGGTCCAAACAATAAAAAGTAGTGGCTTAGACCTCTATTCCAAGACTATTCCCTGTGGATAAGTTTTATTTAGTATTTTCAAAGGAACAAAGTCACTATTTGATTTCATTTATTCCCCGTAACAAATGTCTTTATAGAAATCTATTTTTTATCGAAAACCTGTCTAGTAGGTCCATATTTACTTTTTAGAAAAACTAATCTTTTCAAATTATCCATTATTATTATTCTATAATTTGTTATACGCACTAAATTAAAAAAACAATAAATCATAACCAACCTCGAAGTCCAAAATAAAATTTTCATTAAAAAATATATAAAGCACACTTTTAGGGTACTTATATAACAAATGCGTTTATTAAATAAAATAAAACACTTCAAAATATCCTCACATTTTAAGAGCACTTTAGTGTGTTTAATACAGTTTATATTTGTAGCAAATATATAAGAGTAATAAAAAGGTTTTATAATTGTTTTGTACTTAATTGTTTGTTAGTAATTATTTGTTAAAATAAAGAACTGTACTTTTTAATAACTTATCAACACTGGTCAGTAATAAATTGCAAGAAAGAAAGTTGGTTAGGAATTTTGAAAGCTCATTACATGATTGAAAATATGTTAGTATTATTATAATTGATTATAATTCATTATAATGGTGTTATAATTAAGTATAATTAATTTTAATTTATTATAATGTTGTTATAATTCATTATAATGCATTATAATGGTATTATAATAAATAATAAACTATTATAATTTAAAAAATATGTTATAAAACAATTATAATCTATTATAACTAATTATAATACATTATAATTGTATTATAATAAATTATAAGCAATTATAGCTTGATATAATTTATCATAATCCTTTTATAAACCATTATTTTTTATTGTAATGCTGTTATAATTAATTATAATGCATTATAATGGTATTATAATAAGTAATAAACTATTATAATTTGAAAAAAATATGTTATAATACAATTATAATCTATTATCATTTGATATATATCATAATCCTTTTACGGACTGTTATAATGCATTATAATGGTATTATAATTAAATTTATTCTTACAATGCTGTTATAATAAGTAATAGATTAGTATAATTTGAAAAAAATATGTTATAATACAATAATAATCTATTATAATTAATTATAATGCATTTTTATAATTAAATTTATTATTATAATGCATTATAATGGTATTATAATAAGTAATATACTATTACAATTTGAAAATAATATGTTATAATACAATTATAATCTATTATAATTAATTATAATAGATTATAATTAAATTTATTATTATAATGCTGTTATAATTAATTATAAGTCATTATAATGGTATTATACTATTATAATTTGAAAAAATATGTTATAATATAATTATAATCTATTATAATTAATTGTAATGCATTATGATTGTATTATTATTAAATTATAAACCATTATAACGTGATATAATCCATCATAATCCTTTTATAAAATATTATAATGCATTACAATAATATTATAATAATTATAATTCATTATAATTTGTTATAATCAATTATAATGCAGTTATAACGGATTAAAAACCATTTCAATGCTGCTATAATTATTTGTTAACCATATGAATATAATTTATTATCTTTTAATTAGTTGGATATGATACATACTTATTTCATTTTCCAAGAATAGCTATTTTTCTATAATTTCAGTGTAATTCAGTAAATTTGATTTTGTTATTTCAATTTTATCTTAATACTTCCTTAGTAATACATATTTGGAAGAACATTAATAATAATGATAAATATAAATAAAATAATCTCAAATGACATTTTCAAGTGTTTTAAATTCAAATATTGAAAAATTTATTACCAAAAAATATTGTTTAAGAGAAGTCCTAAACACACAAAATATTCACAAAATTTTCTTATATTCAAATATATGAACAATAAACCTAATAAATCATTTATTTAAAAATATGTATACAACACCCTAAAAGTATACCATATATTTCTAACAATAACATCTTTGGTAACAATAGCAACTCTCTTTCAAAAAAGATAACAAAAATAGCAAATTATATCTCTAGAAAAAAGCACAATTATAATGAACAATGTAAGAAAATAAAAACATAAAAAAAAAACATAAATACAGCAAATTAACAGCAAATATGAGTATTTTTCTGCTTGGGTGTTGTTGCTAAGCATAATATTATTACTTTAGCACTTTAGCAATTTTGTTTTTTTTTTCTTGCGAAATATTTCTATTACACAATTAAAACACCCGTATAAACAAACACCTACTTAACATTATTTTTTATGACAATACATAGTCGAAGGTTTTTTTTTTTTTTTTTGCTGCCCAGTTCATTAATGTCTTTATGTTATCACAAACATCCCCTAAATGGTATGCTTTACTTTTGTTTTGCATCATGTAAATGAGTTTATTTGCTCCTTAAAGTTATGCTTTGAATTTGCTTTTTGCGTTGTGTTGCTGTCATTAAGTCTTATGTAGGAATTTTAAATATTTTATTTTGCAAATATAATTTCCAAGTTGTCTTCTAAATACATAACTGTGTTAGGGAATTTTTTTTTCGCCTTAACATTTTTGCAATTGTTTGGCAGTAAAGTATTTGCTTGTTTTATAGGTTTAAGAATTTACAAAATGTTTTCAAGTTAGAAAATAACGTGTAAGAATTTTTGTATATAAATTTATTATAGGAAGCAAAGTAATTTGATTGAACTTTATTTAAAACCAGGATGTTAGATAGATATAAAACAAAAGTATTATTTAATTTGCTTCCTTATCTGTAAATAGTTATTTTTATTAGTTTTAGTTAAAAGTAAATTATAGTTTTTGAATTTACAAAAATTTGATAACAAAAAAGAGTAGTTTGTTATTGACATTTATGGTAGTTTTTGTTATAATAAATTATTTATTAGTTTTAAAAGTATTCGAAAAATTTGTATACAAAATGTAAACAAAATATTGGAAAATATTAAAATGATAAAATAAAATCGTTATATCTTATACACAATTTCTATGTTTTAGTGAAAAGTCTGAATTTTAAAGAAATATTGGAAAAAAACAATTTTTGAAAAAAATTTGATTTTTTAAAGAAAAAATTATTTACGGTTAAAATTTCAATTTTGAGTGACCATTTCAATTTTTAGTGAACATGTAAATTTTTAGTGCAAAATTTAATTTTTAGCAAAACATTTAGTTTTTAGCGGAAAATATAATTTTTAGTGAAATGTTGAATTTTTAGTGAAAAATTTAATTTTTAGTGAAAAATTAAAATTTTAGTGAAAAATTTAATTTTTTAGTGAAAAATATAAATTTGGTCAAAATTTAAAATATTTAGAAAAAAATTAGATTTGCAATGAAAATTGAAGTCTCAGTGATAAACTTAATTTTTAGTGAAGTGTCAACTATACAAATTTTATCGTTTAGAACATAGATGACTCGAAAATTGATCTGTCAACAGTTACATATAGGTCTGTCAATTGTGTCAACTATAGATCTGTCGATAGTCACAACTATAGATCTGTCTATGGTCTCCACTATAAATCAGTCTATAGCCTCGACAATATATTGTTCTATATTCTTGACAATAGATGTTTCTACAGACTCGACTATAGATCAGTGTATAGTCTATAGTCTTCATTATAGATTAGTCTATAATCTTGACTATAAATTAGTCTATAGTCTTGACTATAAATTAGTCTATAGTCTTGACTATAGATAAGTCTATAGTCTTGACTATAGATAAGTCTATAGTCTTGACTATAGATAAGTCTATAGTCTTGACTATAGATAAGTCTATAGTCTTGACTATAGGATAAGTCTATAGTCTTGACTATAGATAAGTCTATAGTCTTGACTATAGATAAGTCTATAGTCTTGACTATAGATAAGTCTATAGTCTTGACTATAGATAAGTCTATAGTCTTGACTATAGATAAGTCTATAGTCTTGACTATAGGTAAGTCTATAGTCTTGACTATAGATAAGTCTATAGTCTTGACTATAGATAAGTCTATAGTCTTGACTATAGATAAGTCTATAGTCTTGACTATAGATAAGTCTATAGTCTTGACTATAGATAAGTCTATAGTCTTGACTATAGATAGTCTATAGTCTTGACTATAGATAAGTCTATAGTCTTGACTATAGATAAGTCTATAGTCTTGACTATAGATAAGTCTATAGTCTTGACTATAGATAAGTCTATAGTCTTGACTAGATAGTCTATAGTCTTGACTATAGATAAGTCTATAGTCTTGACTATAGATAAGTCTATAGTCTTGACTATAGATAAGTCTATAGTCTTGACTATAGATAAGTCTATAGTCTTGACTATAGATAAGTCTATAGTCTTGACTATAGATAAGTCTATAGTCTTGACTATAGATAAGTCTATAGTCTTGACTATAGATAAGTCTATAGTATTGACTATAGATAAGTCTATAGTCTTGACTATAGATTAAGTCTATAGTCTTGACTATAGATTAGTCTATAGTCTTGACTATAGATTAGTCTATAGTCTTGACTATAGATTAGTCTATAGTCTTGACTATAGATTAGTCTATAGTCTTGACTATAGATTAGTCTATAGTCTTGACTATAGATTAGTCTATAGTCTTGACTATAGATTAGTCTATAGTCTTGACTATAGATTAGTCTATAGTCTTGACTATAGATTAGTCTATAGTCTTGACTATAGATTAGTCTATAGTCTTGACTATAGATTAGTCTATAGTCTTGACTATAGATTAGTCTATAGTCTTGACTATAGATTAGTCTATAGTCTTGACTATAGATTAGTCTATAGTCTTGACTATAGATTAGTCTATAGTCTTGACTATAGATTAGTCTATAGTCTTGACTATAGATTAGTCTATAGTCTTGACTATAGATTAGTCTATAGTCTTGACTATAGATTAGTCTATAGTCTTGACTATAGATTAGTCTATAGTCTACTATAGTCTATAGTTGACTATAGATTAGTCTATAGTCTTGACTATAGATTAGTCTATAGTCTTGACTATAGATTAGTCTATAGTCTGGACTATAGATTAGTCTATAGTCTGGACTATAGATTAGTCTATAGTCTGGACTATAGATTAGTCTATAGTCTGGACTATAGATTAGTCTATAGTCTGGACTATAGATTAGTCTATAGTCTGGACTATAGATTAGTCTATAGTCTGGACTATAGATTAGTCTATAGTCTGGACTATAGATTAGTTCAAAGTCTTGACTATAGATTAGTCCATAGACTTGATTATAGATTAGTCCAAAGTCTTGACTATAGATTAGTCCATAGTGTTGACTATAGATTAGTCCAAAGTCTTGACTATAGATTAGTCCATAGTCTTGACTATAGATTAGTCTATAGCCTTGACTATAGATTAGTCCATAGACTTGACTATAGATTAGTCTATAGTCTTGAATACAGATAGTCCGTATTTTTGACTATAGATTATTCTGTAGTCTTGACTATAGATTAGTCTATAGATTAGTCTATAGTCTTGACTATAGATTAGTCTATAGTCTTGACTATAGATAAGTCTATAGTCTTGACTATAGATAAGTCTATGGTCTTGACTATAGATAAGTCTATAGTCTTGACTATAGATAAGTCTATAGTCTTGACTATAGATAAGTCTATGGTCTTGACTATAGATAAGTCTATAGTCTTGACTATAGATAAGTCTATAGTCTTGATTATAGATTTGACTATAGTCTTTACTACAGATAAGTTTTTTGTCTTGACTGTAGATTAGTCTATATTCTTGACTGTAGATTAGTCGACAATCTTGACTTTAGAGTAGTCTATATTCCTGACTATAGATTAGTTTATAGTCTTGACTAATAGATTAGTCTCTGTCTAAGCAATTGATAAATTTAGTCTGTAGTATCAACATGAGATCAATTTATAAACTCGACTATAAATTGTTCTATTGTCCGATTATAGATATACTATGGTCTTTACTATGGATTCGCTATAGTCACGATGGATTAGTCTATAATTTAGATCGGTTTATATCGCGACTGTCTCGAATATAGGCCAGTCAGTAATCTCATCTATAAATTTGTATATAGTCAGTCTGTACTATAGACTCATATGTTGTCGAACCGTACTAATCTATAATCGAGACTATACTGAGAACGACAATGAATGAGACCGACCAATCGATGCTCTTCTGCGCCTCAAGCAGCAACACTAATGCTTCTCCCCTCTATAAAGATGTACAAAGTATGTAATTAGTTTAACGTCCTTATTTTAACAATAATAATCGTAATTTTGAAATGAAATATTAATTATATAACTACACAACATTTATGAAATAATTTGAATTATAACATAATGGAAAGATAGTTAATAACAATTATTTTTTAAAAATATTTTGTAAGATTTGCCATATTTCCATAGAATTTGTAGCCCGAAGCTATAAAAATAATCTTCATTACAAAATTTTCTTAAAATGAAACTAAAAATATTAGCTACTTATTTGATTTCAAAATATAATATACTTTTTAAATACAATACCAAAAACCACAGTGTTTGTAATAAAAGCAAAATAAATATGCCTAAAAGCATACCACATTTTCCGGCAAAGTCAATGTTAGTTTTTCATCCTCCTTCTTAGACAAAAAAGAAGAAAGCCTTGTAAATTTAGAAATCTTAGTAGATTGTTTACATTAGAACCCATAGACCAACAATGTCCCACACACATTTGTTCCTCGTCCTTTCTTTACAATTGATTAATTGTAAAAGACAAGCTTATTTGTTGAAAACGAACGTGTATAAGTCTAGGAGAATTAAGTGTGTTTTACAAGAGTAGTCCTTGTATAGAGACATTACCTACTTATTCCTTTTACATTTCCTATTCCACATTAACTTTTCTAGGTAATTTATTGTTTGCCTAAAAGTCTGCCCTTTATTATACAAGTGGTGCCTTGGAAAAATCCTTTGGCATGTGTTAAAATACATGTTGTACATTTTAATGTTAAACATTGTTACAAAAATATAATATATATACAGTTAGACGTACACATATGGCTTAAAGGATACTGTTAAATGGTCATACAATAAGGTTCTTTCAACAAAAAGTCAAGTGTTTCAGGGGCAAAAAAAAGGTTAATTATGAGATTTTTCTCTTTTTTTAATTTTTTTAAGGATTAGGAAAATATTTGTATGGATGTGAGTTTGTGGATTTTGGAATGGTTTTAAAGAAAAATTCTATAATTTTAATTTAAAACTCCATTAAAGGGAAAAAGTATTTAATAAGAAACTAAAATTATTCTAGGGAAATTCTGTTTACAGCTAAAAACATGCAATTACTAATTACATGCCTATAATCCTAAAAGTATGCACTTTTGTTTTTTCATGTAAAATTATAGAAAAAGTTTGTTATTTTGAAATTAGGCGGCACAGATCTGCAGTCGAAATTATAGACAGATTTATAGTGGATGCTGGACACTGATGTATTTTCAAAACTATAGACAGAAGTACCGTCGATCAGTATATAGTCTAGGCAATAATCAAAGGCAAAAGACCAGTCTATAGTCCAGGCTATAGATCAATCTATAGACGCTACTATAGATCGGTCTAGAGTATAGTCAGTCTATATTAAAATAGATCAGTTAATAGTCTATAGTCTAGAAATCAGTTTACAACCCCGACTATAAATCGCTCTATAGTCTATACTTTATATCTGTAAATAGTATTAACTATGAATCAGTCTTTAGTCTAGAATATAGATCAGTTAATAGTTTCGACTAGATTGATCTGACTGTAATCTATATTACAGATCAATATGGATCGACAGCAGATGATTCTATAGTCTAGACTGAATATCAGTCTATATTCTCAAGTACAGATTAGTCTATAGTCGCAATTACAGATTAGTCTATAGTTTCGACTAAAGATCAGTCTATAATCTCGACTATGGATCAGTCTATATTCTCAACTACAGATTATTCTATATTTTCGACTACAAATCAGTCCGTAGTCGCCATTACTGATCAGTCTATAGTTTCGACTAAAGATCAGTCTATAGTCTCGTCTATGGATCAGTCTATCATCAATCATTCTATATTTTCGACTACAAATCAGTCTATAGTCTCTATAACAGATTAGTTTATCTCGACGAAAGATCTCGACTAAAGATCAGTCTATAGTCTCGACTAAATATTAGTATATAGTCTCAACTACAAATCTGTCTATAGTCTTGACTAGAAATCAGTCTGTAGTCTCGACTAAAGATCAGTCTAGAAAGCATTCTGTCGTCTCAACAACAGATCAATCTATAGTCTCTACTATATATACTCAGTCTATATTCTCAACTACAGATTAATCTATATTCTAGACTACAAATTAGTCTGTAGTCGCGATTACTGACAGTCTATAGTCTCGACTAAAGATCAGTCCATAGTCTCGACTATGGATCAGTCAATAGGCTTAACTACAGATCATTCTATATTCTCGACTACAAATCAGTCTGTAGTCTCTAGTACAGATCAGTTTATAGTCTCAACTAAATATTAGTATATAGTATCAACTACAAATCTGTCTATAGTCCCGAATACTATACTATAGATATACTATAGATCAGTCTAGAAGGCATTCTGTAGGCCCTACATCTGATCAATTTATAGTCTCTACTAATCATCAATCCATATTCTCGACTATGGATCAGTCTATAGTCTCAACTACAGATCATTCTATATTCTCGACTACAAATCAGTCTTCAGTTTATAGTCTCTACAAAATATTAAAATATAGTCGTGACTAGAAATCAGTCTATAGTCGTGACTAGAAATCAGTCTATAGTCTCTACTATAGATCAGTCAAGAGTTTCGGCTTAAGATCAGTCTAAAGTTCGGCTATAGATCAGTCTAAAGCCTCAAGTAGAAAGCATTTTATATTCTCTACAACAGATCAGTCCATAGTCTCGGCTAAAGATCAGTCTATTTGATCGACTATAGATCAATCTATAGTCTCGCATATATGTACATATATCAGTTTATAGTCTCGATTTCAGATAATTCTATAGTTTCATCTACTTAGCAGTCTATAGTTTCGTTTAAAGCTTCATGTATAGGTGAGTCTATAGTCTCTAGTAAAGATCAGTCTCTATTCTCTACTACAGATTAGTCTATAGTTTCGACTAAAGATCAGTCTATAGGCTCAACTATAGATCAATCTATGGTCTCGGATATATATCAGTTTATAGTCTCGATTACAGATAATTATATAGTCTCATCTGGTGATCAGTCTATGATCTCACTGATCAGTTTTAATAATTCCCTACATGTTGTCTTCTTATTTAGAGGGCACAAGTTCTAGTCATAGAACCACTCCTAAGACTTGGAATATAACTTCAAAAACTCCAGCTTGTCTATATGATTCTTTGCCAACAAACATGATAGTTTATTTTAGTTATTATACCAAAAAAATTGACTTGAAAAGATATTTTTGATTATTTTTAGTTCTTTTTGGGGAGTAAAAGGAAAAATATGATAATAAAACAATAGCAAAACTAAAGAATCATAAATAATTCTTCAGCATATTCAATGAAATTACCCTGAGTAATAGTAAAAATAACTTGTTATAAGAGTTTGAAGATGTAGTTTTTTTGTACAAAATATAAAATATATTTTACAAAATGGCTTTTTGCTGTTAAAGTTAAAAGGAAAATGTAAAAATGAAAAAAAAATATATTTTTGCACAATTTGGGAAATTTTCTATCATTCAGTGTTCTTGAAGTCAAAAATTGAACTTTCAAATATTTACTTAAGTTGTGTTTTTTTGTGAATGTTTAAAAAAAATATATATATATAATTTTTTGGTAAATGTATTGTGTTGACTTTATAAAAAAAATTAGCAATTTGTATTATGAGAGTCATTACCCCACTTTTTGCATTTTTTCTAAGAAATTTGTCGTTTTTTTTTTTTTCGTTTGTCGTCTCTCTTTCTATATATAGTAAGTATTAGTTTGAGTTTAATGTGTCCCCATTGTAGGAAGGTTTTATAGTTTTGTATGCTTTTGAAGTTATTACCTTCCTAACCACTAGCAATTATTATGCACAGTGGGTTGGTTGGTTGGTTCTGGAAATTAGATTTTTAGTAAACAAAATTTGTTAGATTTTAACATGTTTTATCATGTTTTTTACTTTACTTTATTTCTTAACAAATAAAAAAAAACCTGCCCATAGTGTTTAAATGGAAAAAAATACCAAATACTATTAAAATAAATTTGTTGTTGAAAAACTCATCTTATTATTTTTTTTAGCTGGTAGTTGATTTTAATGTTATTCATGTCATTTGTTTCTCTCTCATCTTTTGCAGACCTTGTGACCGTAATCTGCGAGATGTTGAATTGATATCCTGTCGTCTGCGTCGCGTGGAGCCGCTGTGTCGCCTTCCTGGCTCAGCATTGCAGCAATTGGCCATGTGCGGTTTTTTATGAAGATCTTGAAAAAGGCGTTACACGTAAGTGCTACTCGCTTTTAAAGCTATAAATATGAATGAGCGTATAAATAAAAGAGTAAATAACACACCAAACCACCCACTCACACTTATACAACAACAACTAAAGTGGGGTATAAGTAATTGTTAGTGGTGGATTTGAAAAGGAACAAAAAAAAGACAACAACAACTACTATAACAAGCATGATTGCTAACAATTTGTTATTCTGCTCTAATGCTTCTTTTTTCCCACTTTGTTTCTGTAGTCTTGTTTTTTTTTTTCTGTTCACTTTCATTCATTTTGGCTTAATGCCTAAATGTATGCTAACAAATTTTCATAAAATTTTTCTTTACTTTCTTTAGTTTTTCGTGCCGGTGAACAAGGTCGTTTTTGGTATGCTGTTTTAGGTGGCTCTTTAGAGGTTCGCTATCATGCCACCGATGCTGACGGAAAGGTTAGTAAATGAATAAAAAAAAAACTAAAAAACTAAAAGTCCACAGTTCAAGTAGTTGCAGTAGTAGTAGCTACTTCTTCTTAAATGGCTCTTGTTGTAGTTTGATAGCTGGAAAAATCTTTTGAAAATCATAAATTTTTAATAAGTTTTCTCTAGCTAAAAGGTAATGTGGGGGGGCGGGGGTTACTTGTCTTTTAGTATGAAATAGAATTTTATATAAAAATTATGCTGAATGTAACAAGATACAAAATTTATCTAGGATTTCATGTGTTATAAGAGTCTTAGGAAAAAGTTGTTGTTGTTTAAAGTGTTGGATTTAGTTTTTGGTGAGAAATTTCGAACGTATTTATTCTAAGTTTTTTTCATAAAACAACTTAAATGTGTTGGAATCAGTGCTATTAAGGTTTTATACCCTACACTAATATAATGGGGAGGGTGTTATGCGTTTGAGCTGATGTTTGTAATACCCAAAAAGCTCCATCCATCTATCTATCTATCTATCTATCTATCTATCTATCTATCTATCTATCTATCTATCTATCTATCTATCTATCTATCTATCTATCTATCTATCTATCTATCTATCTATCTATCTATCTATCTATCTATCTATCTATCTATCTATCTATCTATCTATCTATCTATCTATCTATCTATCTATCTATCTATCTATCTATCTATCTATCTATCTATCTATCTATCTATCTATTTATCTGTCTGTCTGTCTATCTATCTATCTATCTATCTGTCAGTCTGTTTGTCTAAAAAAAATACTGCACATTTTTGAACTAACTCCCTAAAGTATGGTATCATATGGTCGGCCAGGCTTTACTATACATTCTTACTTATTTTTTTTAAATTTTATTAGTTAGCTGTGTGGCGCCAAAAACTTCAGTTGAAACACATTTAAAAGTAGAAAAAATCGTAATAATGATGATAACATTTACAAATTACTTTTAGCATGAATCAAAAACTTACGTTTATCGCAACTTTTGAAACAATAGACAATGCACTATGGGATAGAAAGTGTTACTGGGGTGAAAATCAAAACTAAATATTAGTATTGTTTATACCTAATGGCTGCAACGAAAGTTATATAAAATCTTAAAAAGTGTTCATAATATGAAAATTTCGAAATATCAAGGCTATGAAATTAAATGCACTATGGATCGAAATTAATTAATAATCTTCAGCCAAGATGTAGGAAATTTAATTTTCCACAAAAATTATAACATATAAACTCGTAAGATGCATAGCAAGAGAGATATTTGCGAATATTCTCTGAGCGAATACGGAAACAATTCTTTAATTATAAAAGTACTTTTTTAATACAATTTGAATAAATTTCAAATTAAAAAAAAAAAATACGAAATTGCATCTACTATGCTATAAAAATCATAAAAGCAACCTATAAATATGGAATAATTTTTAAAGAAAATCCATCTAAACATTTTCATCTGACTTTCCATAGAAAAGCACATATTTATGACACATGATTTAGAGCAGCTATAACAAATTGACGCGTGTATGTGCTCAAACTCAAATGAATATGAATTGCAAAGATGTTGAGAATCAAACTATTTAGCAGTAGTCAGTCATGACTAAACAAACACTTAGTACTACAACAATATATATTTATTGTGACTTGTAAAAATACTTACGGGTAACAGGCCAACTAAGTAGTAGCCGCTTTATTATTTGTGATAAAAATAAATAGAAAACAAATTCATAATAAACTATTCTTAATCTAAATGGTTGAATAGAATTACTTTTCAATATTAATTAAAATACTATACAACAGAATATGTCATGATAATAAAAAAAATTCACATAATGCATATGTCCTTGACTTATGAGAACGCGCGATTAATTTATAAAAAAAAAAAAGTAATGCATACTTCGTATATGCAGATAATGTGAAAAAAAGTAATTTGAAAAAAATGTAATATACAAATTATTCTGATCCCTATAGGAATTGATAAATAGAAAGTATTTTGGAGGGAAACTGCACAACCGACAAGTCTGTATTGACAAATCTATGGGTTAACCTAGTGTACAGAAAATGGTATGAAAAAAGGGGATTTTTTTAAAAAACTTCCTAAAAGGTGCAAATTAAAAAAGTTTTGAATATTTAATTAAAAAAAGTATAATGTTGAAAAGTTTTCAACAAAAGGAAAAATTAAAAAAAAATCGTGAAAATGTTGAGAAAATTTTTTTTTTTAAATTTCTAAGATAAAGAAAATTCAAAAAAATTTAAAAAAGGGAAATATTGTGAAAAATTGCTAAAAAATAAAGTTTTGAGTTAGTTAGTTAGTTAGTTAGTTAGTTAGTTAGTTAGTTAGTTAGTAGTTAGTTAGTTAGTTAGTTAGTTAGTTAGTTAGTTAGTAGTAGTTAGTTAGTTAGTAGTAGTTAGTTAGTGTTAGTTAGTTAGTTAGTTAGTTAGTTAGTTAGTTAGTTAGTAGTTAGTTAGTTAGTTAGTTCGTTAGTTAGTTAGTTCGTTAGTTAGTTAGTTAGTTAGTTCGTTTAGTTAGTTAGTTAGTTAGTTAGTTAGTTAGTTAGTTAGTTAGTTAGT
>NW_023997650.1:0-19211 GCF_015586225.1 Lucilia sericata
ACTTTCGGACAACAGTAAAAGACTTGTTGGTACAAATGCAAAATGTTGTTGGGCACAATCCGAATGTAAATTCTATTTGAATCAAAATCAAATTTTCTTTGCCTTGCAGTCTTTTTTGTGTGTAGTTGATTGTGTCAAGCACTACGATGAATATCTATGTGTATGGACAACACTTCCAACTCAGAACTGATCATTCTGCCCTTAGATGGTTGCACAGCTGAGGTAAAAGATTCGTCATCGATGTTCGGCTAACCCATATAGATTCCACTGAGATTAGTCTGAAGCGCAAAGGGATGACCAGCCCGCAATGAAATATCTGCAGAAAGTCCATTAATGAAGTCTTATTGGGCTTTATGGAATATGAAATGTAGCAGGTCCTTTCCCTTTCAGTGATGCCGGAAACCGATATGTCGTCAGGTGTACCATTGGAGTTACACTCTGATCAGCGCAGACATTTGGATCCGTCGTGTTCAAGGAAATGTACGATTTATATGGAATAAGGTAAGGTAAGAATATGATGTAAACCTTACCTCTGGGAGAGTATTCAGTTAAAGCTTTCTTACAATCCAATACGGTCTTAGATTTAATTCTATCGCCCTAATTGCCTTTTGGCTGTCGGTGAATATATTAAGGGCCGTGGGCGCCATATTTATTCTAATCCAATTTACACATTCCGTTATTGCTCGGACTTCTGCCTGGAAGCTTGTGTTATGATTAGGTAAACGGTGGTATATTTCTGTTTCTAGGTCTTCAATATAGAACCCCAGCCCCACTTTATCCCCCAATTTAGAGCCATTCGTATAACAACGGATTCCTACTGGTATTTGCTCTAGTTTTCCACTTGACCAAGATATTCTATCTGGGATCAGCGTTTCAAAGTTTCCGACATATTCTGTTTCTGGTATGCGATCACGCTCGTCCGATGATTGTGTATAACCTTCCAATGTGTACAGCACGCCCAGCACCGATGTGCCTTGTTGATTCCATCCTCTATTTGGTGTCTCCATTTTAAATTCCGGTCGAGTATTACACCTAAGTACTTAATTTTGTCTATCACTGGTATCTTCTAGTCCAGGAAGCAAGGTTCAGTATACGTAGAAATTTTTGTCTTTCTTGTGAAAAGACAGAATTTCCGTTTTTGTCGGGATAACATTGAGGCCTCTCGATTGAGCCCAGCTCAAGGCCGTATTCAGAGCCTCCTCAGCTCTTCTACACAACTAATTTGGATGCTTTCCCTTTTAAAGTATTACAACATCGTCTGCATAGCAGACAGGTCTAAGTCGTTTCTCGGTTAGGGTCCTTAGGAGGCTATTAATCCAGAGTAACCCAGAGTAAAGGCGACAAAATGCCACTCTAGGGATTGGATTATGCACGGATTGTGCACGTTATTGAAGGCGCCTTCGATGTCAATGTATACTGCCAGTGCATACAGTTTGCTATCAAAGGATGCACCTATGTAGTGGACAACTTCGTTTAAAGCGGTTTCCACCGATCGTTCCTTTACATAAGTATGCTGCTTATATTTAAGGTTTTTGTCTGGTATAGTGCTTTTAACCATACTATCGACTATCCGTTCCAAGGTTTTAAGTAGGAAGGACGTAAGGCTTATCGGTCGATAGGACTTAGGTGTCGCATAGCTAGGTTTCCCTGGTTTAGGTATAAATATTACCCTTGCATCCTGCCATTTAATTTGCACGGAAACCAGTCCCGTCTCCATCTGTATGATTGACTCTTAATCGTTATCAGTAGTTGCTACTGATGCTGTGGTCTTAGTTTTTTTAGTGTCCTTTTCGAGGCTTGTTGTAACAGCCCTTCCAATCGGCACCTTCCCAATTTCGAATATGAGAGAATATGGTCGATACCTATTACAAATAATGTTCCCTCAGGTTCTTCATTCCTGTAAAATACGTCCCATTTTTCCACGACCAGCTCAGCATTTTGACCACCAATAATTTTCAGTATACGTTCATTAGCCAGTCCTTTTATGTAGACAGCGGATTTTAAGAGCACCGGAAGCTCGCTCTTTTTTGCCAGTCCCAGGGAGGAGGGATACTTTCCACTAAGTTCTTTAGGGTGCTAACACATTGGTGAGATGCCAATCAACATCACGCCCATGCTGAACTCGCAGCTACGCTCTCTATTGGTTGTTTGCTCTTTGAAGCGATTGCGTGGTCCACTATCTTATTGTTGACCAGTTCTTCACTGTCTAGCCTCTCTTTTTCGGGGCTTCTTTTGCGATACCCGTACCTTGGAGGTTGATTTCGCCGACGTGGTCGTCTTCGGAATATCTATCTTGGCGTTGTCACCCTTACTCGCGTGGATTCTGACTTGAGGTTCCTTTGAGTGAAGTATGGCTTGGTTTCGACTGTGTATTAGAAGACGGTGATCTCTTTTTATACCCTACACCACTTTAGTGGGGAGGGTATATTGAGTTTGTGCTGATGTTTGTAACGCACAATAATATTGCTCCTGCACCCACCTTAAAGTATACTAATCAGCTTAGAATCACTTTCTGAGTCTGAGTCCGTCCGTTCATGTAAACCTTGTAATCAAACTACAGGTCGCAATTTTAAAGATAATTCAATGAAATTTAGTACGTGATCTTCTATTGTCCTAGAGACCTATTGAAAATGGTTACGATCGGTTCATTATCTCACCTAGCCCCCATACAACTGAACCCCCGAACAGGGCTTGTAAACCTTGTAATCAAACTACAGCTCGCAATTTTGAAGATAATTCAATGAAATTTGGCACACGATCTTTTATGGCACCGGAGACAAAGCCGGTTGAAAATGGTTAACATCGGTCCATTATTTCACCTAGCCCCCATACAACTGAACCGGACTAATAGGGCTTTTAAGTTCATAATTATGTTTAATATACTCGTATCTCGACAAAAAGCTGCAAAACCAAGTTTTATACTAGCCTTGATGACCCTCGTGCATTTTTTAATTATAGGGTCTCATTTGACCATAGCCCCTATTCAAAGCCCCCTTCAAAATTCGACTTAAATGTCCACAATTTTATTCAACAATAAATGGCTTAAGTATATCTGAGGCAAGGTACAATTCAACTTAAATGCTTTATTATGAAAACTAAATCACATTTTTTTGTAACTGCTACCGGAGACGAAGCCTGTTGAAAATGGTTAACATCGGTCCATTATTTCACCTAGCCCACATACAACTGAACCGGACTAATAGGGCTTTTAAGTTCACAATTATGTTTAATATACTCGTATCTCGACAAAAAGCTGCAAAACCAAGTTTTATACTAGCCTTGATAACCCTCTTGAATTTTTTAATTATAGGTTCTCATTTGACCATAGTCTCCTTCAAAATTCGACTTAAATGTCCACAATTTTTTTCAACAATAAATGGCCTAAGTATATCTGAGGCAAGGTACAATTCAACTTAAATGCTTTATTATGAAAACTAAATCACATTTTTTTGTAACAGGTGTAGGGTATTATATGGTCGGCCTCGCCCGACTATAATTTCTTACTTGTTCTTAGGTTTATTCTCAGTTGTCAACTCATCGGGAGACCTGATCCTCTTTGTCTCAGATCTTGTGAGACAGTTCGATTTTTCCTTTGGAGAGTCGTTGGATTGACTAATTATGATTTCCTGAAGCATCTTTTTCAATTTCCTCCTCTGTGCTCCAGATAGTCTTTTTTAGTAATAGGTAGTTTAGCTATGCCATCACTCACCTGCTTCACCATTTGCTCTACTTCATCCTTTTTGGGATTTGCTATAATGGTGTTGTTATTATCATCTGAGAATTCAGAGTCGGAGTCCTCACCTATATTTAAAGGCTGAGGTAGTTTTGAGCTCTCCGAGTACATACTTCTCTTACACCCCTATGTTTTTGCCAATGGCATGCTGTACACTTGACGCATTGTCCGCCATGGAGGCCAAGGTACCCACCTCCGTAGCAGCATTTTGCTCAGGATTGCAGGATGACGACGACAGGTGACTCGCGAGTAGATCAACACTTGTCGCCGGTACTGGGTTATTTAGGCCCTGCACCGTAACTTTTTTATTTTTCATGTTTGTTTTTTATCCAGTTTTCTGGTCCGCGGGGAATATAATATTCCCAGGTGGTGGACAATCTGCCCTCCCTCAGCATAAGTGACTCTAAAGCAGGGAGAGCACAGATGGTCCATCACCACCCCCTATCCCCCACACGGGACGCGCTCGGTAGGAAAAACTGGAAATATAAAGATCTTCATCATCTTTATATTTTCAGTTGAGTCAGTCTGTAATAAAACGTCATTGAGTTAAGGCACAAAGTATACAGTGGCGTCACGGAAAAAAAATATTTGTCTCTTTCGCACGATACTATTTAAACTGGTTTTGTTTTGGTCTTATTTTTTGGGTTTCTTTTCTATTTTCTTATTGGAGGTAAGTAAATTATTGGTAAATTGTTGTGAAAAATCTAAAATAAAACATCATAGTATATAAATATATTGGTTGGTTGGTTGTTCAGGCTGCAATAGATGCACACGTGGGTCCTTTTGGTCCCTTTGTGATACCTGTAAATATATTAAAAGAAAAGAGGAAGAGGACATAGAAAGTTATGGTAAGAGAGATAGTGAAAAGAAATTAAGGGGGTATTAATAGTAGTAAAAGACACTGAAAGACGGAGATAAGATAGTCAGAGAGAGGTTGAAGTACTTAGACGGAAAAGAGTCTCGAACTCGAAAAAGCTACTGATCAGTGCTATTTGAGTTTGTGTCGTCAAACCAACCGCAGTGCCTGATAAAGACGTTTAGGTTATCTATTTTAAACCCTGATAACTCTGAGGTGTCCTCCAGAAATCGATGTCCCAGATACCGAAGCCGGATGTCCTGCAGTGCCGGACAGTGGCAAAGAAGATGTTCTATTGATTCCTCTTCTTCCTCATCTTGACAGCTTCTGCAGTAGTCATTATAAGGCAATCCAAGTCGCATTGCGTGGTTACCAAATTTACAGTGTCCAGTGATGACAGCTATAGTTTTGCTGAGTTGGGTTCGGCTGTATCGTAGAAGATGGTCCGTGCGCTCTTTATCAAGCTTTGGCCATATCTTCTTTGTCTGAGTGCAAGTTGGCTCATTTTCCCATCTTGCTTGTGAGAGTTCATTGAACATGTTATCTATAAGTCTTTTGCATACTCCTATCGGAGTACCGCAGAAATGGTCTATGTCCGAGTCGGGCAATTGCGTACCCGCCTTCGCGAGCTCGTCAGCGATACAATTGCCTGTAGAGTCCCCGTGTCCTCGTACCCATACGAGTACGATGTTTGAATGTCTCTCCATCCTATTTAAGGATGTCCGGCATTCCTGGACTAGTCGTGATGTAGAGTATACACCTGTCAGGGACTTAATTGCAGCTTGACTGTCGGTAAAGATTAGGATATCTCTGTTTGATATCTTATGATACCAGAGCCAGTTTGCCGTTCTTTTTATGGCCGATATTTCAGCCTGGATTGGATTACAGTCATTACCTATTCTAAAAGTAATCCTGATTCCAAATTCCGGAATGAAAATACCGCCCCCTACTCGTTCTCCTCGTTTTGAGCCATCTGTGTATACGTGGAGAGCGATCTTCCTCCAGTCCCGTATTTTCCGAGATGATGAAACTGAAGTTTCTCTGGAGGAAGGGCGTGGGGACGCAGTAATCAATATTTACCGGTAGATTTCTTATCCTATCGGTAATACTAGCATGTCCATATGGTTTATACGACCATACGTTTATTGCATTCAGTCTGAATGCCGTCGTGAGTGCTATTTTACTGGCCAGCAAGTCCGTCGGGATCCAATTGAGTAGCACGAATAGGGATTTCGTCGAAGTTGATCCCAGCGATCCAGTTATCAGGATCGACATTTTCCTTAGAACCTTGTCAAGGATTTTACAATTTGAGTTTATATTTAGTGCTTTCCACCAAAAGGTAGTTCCATAGAACAGAATTGGCCTGATGACCGCTTCAAAGATCCATTTCACTAACTTGGGTTTTAACCCCCATTTTGCTCCTATCGCCTTTTTGCAAATGTACATTGCCGTTATGGCTTTTGTAGACCTTGCTATGATGTTGGGTTTCCATGATAATTTGCTATCAAGAATAACCCCTAAATATTTAGCGCTGTCCGAAAGTGGTAATTCAACTCCGTTCAGACGAGGCAGTGTAAAAGAGTCAATCTTATACTTCCTAGTAAATAGTATAAGTTCGGTTTTGCTCGGATTCACACCCAGACCACTATCGATACTCCATCGACTTAGTATTCTGAGTGCAACTTCCAGTCTCTGTGATAATGTATTCAAGTGGATTCCTGATACTGCTACAGCAACGACATCTGCGTAGGCAACAGTTTTGTATCTCATGGAATCCAGTGTCTTGAGTAAACAGTTAATGGCGACATTCCACAGTAATGAAGAGAGAACACCTCCTTGTGGTGTGCCTCTGTTCACCTTTCTGTGGATCGTTGCTGTGCCCATATTGGAACAGATGATCCGTTGTTCCAGAAGTTCTCCAATAAACCTTGTAGTTGAGGCATCTACATTAAGTTTTTGCAGAGCTGATAGAATTGTGGCAGGTTTTACATTGTTAAAAGCACCTTCTATGTCCAGAAAGGCTACTAACGTGTACTCTCCAAATTCGAGTGATTTCTCTATGTGACCAACTAGAGAATGCAGTGCAGTCTCAACCGATTTGCCTTTGGTGTATGCGTGTTGAGAGGGCGATAAGAGAGACGGATTCAATGACGTTCTGATATGAACGTCAATGATTCTCTCTAAGGTTTTAAGCATAAAGGAAGGATCGATCTATAGTCCTTCGCTTTGGTGTGTGTGACTTTCCCACTTTTAGGAATGAACGTTACTTTGCACCTAGTCCATTGGTCAGGTATGTGAGGCAGGCTTGAAATATGGTTCGTAGCCAGGGTGTGACTAGATCTATGTTGTGTTGTAGATCAGCAGGTATGATACCATCCGGGCCTGGGGATTTATATGGGTCAAAAGTGTTAATTGCCCATTTAATAGCATCCTCGTCGAACTGAAAGCCGGTGGGATGCTGATGAAATGTGCCTGATCTTGCCGTTGAGTTATCCAGAGGCAAGTTACCAGGGAAGTGAGTGTTCATCAATTCTGTTAATGATTCATGTACGCTCGTTGTCCAACTACCGTCAGGCTTCTGAATGAAGCTCTGAACGGTCTGTGATTTTGTTAGGATTTTGCGCAGGCGACTGGTCTCAGAGGAGTTTTCAACATTACTGCAGAAATTCTTCCAAGACCTGCTTTTGGCGTTCCTAACCTGATTTTTGAACCTATTCAAGGAGGACTTGTATAAAGACCATTCTCCTGATCTTTTGGCCTGATTGAATAATTTGCGGCATTCTTTGCGGGTCTTCGCTATTTCGGGGGACCACCAGGGTGGTTTTTCTTTCTTCCTTGGTATGGAGGGTTTGCAGGTGACCTTAGTTGCTTCCTGGAAAGAGCGGGTAAGTTTATTTACCGCATTTTCTATATCTACTGTGTTATGTATAACCGTGATCTGCTGAAGGAGACAGTTTAGGATCCGGCTTTGTTCGGTCCTGTTTGTTTTCCTTCTATTTAGAAAGGGTAGATTCCTCTCCTTAGTTAACTCTAATGAGAATTCGAGATAGCGATGATCTGAAAAAGAACATTCATCCGAAACTTTCCAATTGCGGACTAAATGAGAATGGCTTGCACTTACAAGAGTTATATCCAGTACCTCCTGTCGATTTGCAACCACGAAGGTAGGTTCTGAGCCTATGTTTACTACAACTAAATTATGGTTAAGTATGAAGTCTAGAATGTACTCACCACGTGTGTTGATGTTGCTGCTACCCCAGATCGTGTGGTGGGCATTTGCGTCTGCGCCCAAGATGACAGGAGTGCGGGTTGAGTTTGCTGCACGAATTGCCCGGGTGACCGTATTGCTGGGAGGAGGGTCATTCTGGTCGTGAGCCATATAGCAGGAGAGGATCCACAGAGTGGATTCCTCTGTCTCCCATGCTGCAGTTACTGTATCTTCATCACTGTAATCAGATAAAATGAAGATATTTAAGGGGTTTTTGGCCAATATGCAAGATCTAATTTTACCTGTGCTTTTTACATACAAAAGTTTGTAGCCTGTTGCATTGAGTCCAAGGATATTGCCGTTATGGGTCCACGGCTCTTGGATCAATACTAAATCCTCGCCTTGATCTCCAAGGCGGAGGAGTAATGCAGCCGAAGCTGCTTTAGAGTGGTGAAGGTTCACTTGGATCACCTTCACCATGGTCTGGGTCGTAGATGACGGTTACGTCGACGTCCTCTGTTTCGTTCATGGGATCGTCGTCGTCCTCCACTTGGCACTGACAAGTGAAGAGGTCGCCAAGCACGGCTGAGCTTGTTTGGGAGTTCTTCATTTCGTCAGTGTCGGCGGGGTCATCTTGATTTCCTTTGCCTTGCCTCTGTCGGAGTAACGGCAACGATTCCTTGTTCAGGACCACGACCGCCTTCCTGTATGCACCTTCAGGGTCAGAAACTTTGACTACCTTCCAATTTTGGGTTGGTAGGTCTGGGTTTCCGCTCTGAAGGTACGCCAGAACAGCCTCAGGGTTATGGGGCTCCGCCGGAATAACCGCGATTGATCTAGGTCTACGAGGTATCTCGTTGACCGGGATCACATCGAGCTTTGCGCCGGGCCACACTTCCCCAAGGGAGGTAACCGCTAGTTTGAGCAGGTGTGCTGAGCGTTCGTTGGTACACGATAGTAGTTTGATGTGGCCCTGATACCAGCCTACATCATCGTTTTGAGGAGATGGACCTGGATCCTGTAGGATTTTCCAATAGACCTCCAACATCTTTTGACGGATTATCACCCATTTGACCTGGGATATGGCACCGTCACTAACGCTCTTGTCAACAATGGCCCTAACCAGCGGGTTCTTAGCGACTTCACTGTAGGGTCTGTTGACAATCCGAGTCTCTGTTTGCATAGGACGTTTAGTCTTAGGCTGTGAGGTTTGCTGGAGAAGATGTTCTTCCTCCGAACGCTGCCGTTTAGGTCCTGCAGATGAAGCTTGGTCCGCTACATCTGGGTTCGATTGAGGGTTGGAACACTCCGGCTCAGCCAGGAGGGCTTTAGCTCAATCTAGTGACGATTTCTCGTCGTTCGTGAGCGCATCGACCGACTTGGTTCCAAGACGATCAATCAATCGCAAGGCGGCACGCCTTTGTACGAAAGCCTTCCTTGAGGGATCTTTGCGACAAGGGGGGTTTTCGAGAGCCGTGACGGCGGAAGAGGGAGCAGTGGTTGGACCCGACATCGAGTTCGACGGTCCGACCTGTCCGGGAGTCGCAGGGGTCACTGCTTGGTTCGCAGTGACCGGAGTAGGGGCGATTGCTGGCGTACCAGCGAAGGCTAAAGCAGCAGTTGAGGTGCTAGCCACGACGGGCGAGACATCCTCGCTGCGTTCAACCGGGCTATCAGCAGAAGGTTGAATAGCCGGTTGTTTGCAGTCCACCAGCTTGGGTTTCCCCAGCTGGTTTTCCGCGGGTTGTTTTTGTTGATTTTGTTTTTCATTTAAGGAATTAAGCATTTGGTTCCCACGAGTGAGCACGTAAGGGGATGGACGACCCACGCAGTGACGGCGTACGTGGGCTAGGCTAAGAGTTACAACCGATCCGTACCCTGGCATCGGAGGGGAGCTGTTAGCGACTAGTCTTCTTTAACCACTAACTAGCCATTCAGATTATCGGCACTGCTACCAACCACCTTAATCTTACAAGTGGGGGGATAAGGAAGAGGGGGAGGGAAAGGAATAAGATAGGATTGGAAAACGTGGGAGAGGGGAAGACAGTTTTGGTCCGCGGATTGAAGTATGAGACAAGAGAGAGAATACTAACACAACATGTGACCATTTGCCACGAAATGTATCATTGTCATGTTACTTATTCCTTTACCATTCCAATCTCTACGAGACCGTTTTTCAAAAACATATCAACGTAGGTATGAGAATGGGCTCTCGTGCAACAGTACCAATCTAACTATGACAGAGCCAATAGACCATTTGTAACAAATGTATCGTGTTAGGTCTGCCTTAGCTCGAGCTACCAGCGGTGTTGGGACCATTAGTTCCAATGTATCGCACCACCGATGATAGCTCCCCCTATCCGCCACCTGGGACGCGTCCGTCCCAGGTCCGTCCCG
The DNA here is from genome assembly GCF_015586225.1 of Lucilia sericata. Taxonomy (NCBI): domain Eukaryota; kingdom Metazoa; phylum Arthropoda; class Insecta; order Diptera; family Calliphoridae; genus Lucilia; species Lucilia sericata. Next base: position 10,195 of record NW_023997650.1, read on the forward strand.
CCACCTGGGACGCGTCCGTCAAATAAATTTTGCACAAAATTTATTTGAATTTTGTTTATTTTCTTTTGCTTTGTTGTTTTGTTTTCAAAATAGACTTATATAGTGTTATTTGTTTTAACGCACTGTCTGTATTAAACCCAAAAATTTGTTTTCTCTGTCTACCGAGACCATTTCAAAAAAAAAAACTGATTTTAGTGTTTTTATACCCACCATCAAAAAAGATGGGGGGTATATTGATTTTGTCATAACACATTGAAATATTGTTCACAGTCCCCATAAAGTATATATATTCTGGGACCTCGTAAGATTCTAAGACGATCTAGCTATGTCCGTCAGTCTGTCTGTTGTTGGCACGATAGCGTCCACAAAAAAAGAGATATTGAGATGAAATTTTCCCAAAATATTTTTTATTGATCAGAAATGTTTGGTATTGAAAATGGGCAAAATCGGTCAACGATTTCACATAGCCCCCATGCAAATGTACCCCCCGGAATATTGTGTAAAAAGCTTCAAACATTCACAAATTCGTTGTTTATGAAGCAAATGGCACAAAATTTCGCATAAGTCAGTTTTTTGACTTCCAAAATAAAATTCTGAATTATGGCGGACATAGGACCACAATTGGCCCTACCCCCTTATAAGGTCCCCTTTTGAAAATGACTATTATGCTGATTACTGGTTTAAACATACAAATATAGCGATGAAATTTGACACACATAGGTTTCATACAAGCCAATATCTCCACCAAACTATATGTGGATTGGTACATAATTGACCCTACCCCCATATAAGGTCCCCTTCAGAAAATGACTTTAACGCTCATTTTTGGCGTAAAAATACGAGTATAGCGATGACATTTCACATAAGTAAGTTTTATACGAGTAAAAATCTCTCCACCAAATTTTATGTGGATCGGTCCATAATTGACCCTACCCCCCATATAAGGTCCCCTCCATAAAATTACTTTAACGCTCATTAATGGCTTGAAAATACGAGTATAGCGATGAAATTTCACAGAAGTAAGTTTTATGTGAGCCAAAATCTCTCTACCAAATTTTATGTGGATCGGTCCTTAATTGGCCCTACCCGCCTATATAAGGTCCCCTTCAGAAAATGACTTTATCACTTATTATTGGCGTAAAAATACAAGTATAGTGAAGAAATTTTACATAAGTAAGTATCTTAGGAGCCAAAACCTTTCCAGCAGATTTTATGTGGATCGGTCCATAATTGACCCTACTCCCTATATAAGGTCCCTTCCATAAAATTACTTTAACGCTCATTAAAAATAAGAGTATAGCGATGAAATTTCACAGATGTAAGTTTTATACGAGCCAAAATCTCTCTACCAAATGTTGTGTTGATCGTCCAAAATTAACCCTACCCGCTCATATAAGGTCCCCTTCTGAAAATGTCTTTAACGCTCATTATTAGCGTAAAAATACGAGTATAGCGAAGAAATTTTACATAAATAAGTATCTTAAGATCTAAAAATATTTCCACAAATTGTATGTGGATCGGGCCTTAAATGACCCTATCCCCCATATAAGGTCCCCAACAAAAAATTACTTTAACGCTCATTACTGGCCTAAAAAACGAGTAAAGCGATGAAATTCGATATAGTTTTGTATGAGCTAAAATCTTTCTACAAAATTTTGTGGGGATCGATCCATAATTGAACATACCCTTCATATAAGGTCCACATCAGAAAATCACTTAAACGCTCATTACTGGCATTACAGTCCATTATAACCCCGCCCCATATAAATTCCCCCTCAGAAAATGACTACAACGAGAAAAATACGAATACCGCAATGCAATTCGACATAAACTAATTTTATGCTAAAATATCTCTACCATATCTTATATCTTGAGAATTGGTCCATAATTAACCCTAACCCCGTATAAGGTCCCTTTAATGCTCATTACTGGCTTAAAAATACAAGTAGATCTATAAAATTTGAAATAAATAAGGAACTGAAATCTTCCTACCGACTTTTATGAGAATTGGTCCATATGTGTATATATAACCCTACTCCCTATATAAATTAACATATTTAATTCGAAAGAGCACTGTCAATAGTTAAACCCTCATTACTGGACCTCTTTCAAATATTACAATGATTTTCTCATTAATATCGATACATAATAATAAAATATTCAAAATATCTGAGCTTATTTATATGGCAGTGATTTGATGGTGGGTATATAAGATTCGGCATAGCCGAATATAAGACTCTTACTTGTTGAACTGTCAAATTTGACACCTCAGTGTATTTTGTGGCTAAGGTAATAAAGTAAAGGTAACTTCTGAGTGTTGGAGTTAAATATACAGCCTTTCCGTTTACTGTATAAGAGTAGAAATACAATATTGCGGCTGCCGAAGAAATCTGCACCAAATTAAAATTTATTTTAATTTGTTTACGAATTTTCTCTCTCCCAAATTTAGAGTTGCCATGCCATTCGTACATTCTATGAACAAAAATTACGTGCTAAATAAATAAATAATTAAATTCAAAAAGAAAAAACAACAAAATGGCTAAAAATCCGCAGCCGAACTTCATTTAATTTACATTTTTTCTTGGAACCAGAAAACGCAACCGCATCCACAGGTTTGTATTTCTACTGTAAGTTGTGTTATTTATAAAAGTATTTGTGTATAAAACTGTAAAAATAAATAGTTGTTATAATTTTGAACTGAGTTAACGGTTTTATTTACAACAAAAATAAACCGGTTTATTTCATAACAAACATTTTGTATTGAAAAAATAAAATTATGAAAATGAAAATTTGTTTTAGCAATGAAAAATTAATTTATTATTAAAAAATTTTCATGTAATAGGAAAGGTTGCTGCATATTATAATCAGAAATATTTTGGTAAAAAATAGTATAAAAATATAAGAAAATTGCGCAAGTAATTTATTTTATTTATGCACTAGAAGCTTTCTCATCATAAGGTAACTTTTGGTTAATTGAAAATAAGTGAGTACTGACTCGATCCTATGACATTACATTGAACAACTGAATAGTATTTTATAAGCAAAATGGTTAGCTTTTGAGTCACCTCTGACTCATTTGTGGTTAACCATAAGTTAGTTTTAAATTAACTCAAAATCCTACTGGGTGATTTCACATAATGACAATCTATATATAGGCATTTCCACCGAAAAGTATATTTTTTGTCACATCACGTCACGCACATTAATTGATAATATCTTAGGACCATTCTTTTTGATTGGTCGCCTCTTTATCCTATGCATAGAGCTATTAGAGCTCTACATAAAAATATACATAATTTAAAAATATGTATATTATTTCCTCAGATATAAGCAGTTAATGTGACGTGATGTGACAAAGTATACTTTTCCGTGGAAATGTCCATATACAAGAATGTGTGTTTGTATGTTTGGACTTTATAGACTAGTAAACGGCCGGACCGATTTTCTTGAAAATTTCACAGTGTCTTTCTGTATGTCTGGAAGGAACTATAGTATACCTTTTATTTCGAAATTTCAAGTGGGCGAGTTGCCACACCCACATGCAAAATAGATATTAAAAGACACATATCTCTGAAAGTGCAACATCTAGAGTCTTTAAATGTTGTATGGACATAAATATTTGGGGATATAAGGGTGGCCTAGCTGTAGTGGGCGTGGCACCACCCAAATAAAGAAAATCTTAAATTAGTATATCTGAAAAAGAACAGAGTTCACAATTTTGTAGGAACCACTTTATGTATGTATTTATGACTAGCAATAGGGTGCGCGGACTTTAATTAGGGGGCTTGGAACCTCCCGCATGAATTAAACATAAAAAGTTGTGTGTCTAAGAAACTATAAAAGCGAAAATCCTTAAATTTTGCACGAACAACTTTGACATCAATGTGAAGATTTGTGTGGTAATTTATGAATTAAATATAAAATGTTGTTTGTCGGGAAACTATAAGAGCTAGAATCGAAGAATTTTAATTAATATGGATGAATATTTTTGGGGAAAGTGGGCGGACTTTCATTAAAGGAGCTTGAAACCTCTCATATGAATTATATACAAAATTCGTATATTTGGGATACGATTAGATTATTCAGATTTTTCATAGGTTACTTAAAATCCAAATTAGCGTATGGAAAACTTCCAATAGTTGGCGTGGCATCTCCCACATGAAGTAAATACAAAAAATCGTATATCTGGAAAAAAATAGAGCTAGAATCATAAAAATCATAAATCGACGCACAGAGGGTTGAAATTGTCAAAAATGGAGATTAATTCAGGGGAGCTTTAATTTTAACTTATTGTTCATCGATATGTTAAAACACATAAAAATATACAAATACATAACAAAAAAATTTTTGTAAGCTTTTACGGGCTTTTTTATTTTTTGGGAAATAATTACTTGATTTAGAATTTTCGCTGTAGCTTTATAATGAAAAGCGATAACTTAAAAAATTAAATTGGAAATGAAGGTATATACTTTTTACTATTTGAAAAATAAAAAAATTTATAATATTAAAATTAAAATATTAAATTAGGGATAGAATATACTAAATACTAAAAATTTATTTGAGATACATACATAAATTTAATAAGAAAATACATATATTTAACAAAAAAACATAGAATTACATTTATTTAACAAAAAAGAAAAAAACATAGAATTAACAAAACAAACTAAACAAAAACTTCTTAAAATGTGTTGCGTTGCTTATAAGTTGAGCGCTGGGTGGAATGGTATTCCAAAGACGTGATGCATTTGCAAAGAACTGCCAGTCAGATGTAAGAGAGCGATACAGAGGTGTTATGAGTCGTCTACCTCTTCTTGATCTGCAAAAGTTAAATGATTATATAAGTATTCGGGTTCCTTTGTATAGATAATTTTGTGTAAAAACACCAAAATACGAATATTAAGAAGGCTTTCAAAGGAAACACCATATAAATCTGTGGAGAAAATGGAGACACCATCACATTTTCTTAGGCCATAAACATATCTAATAATATTGTTGTAGAGCACTTTAAGCTTTCTTCTACTAACGTAGTAGCAGTTTCCAAAAAGTTCACAGCCATATAGGATTCCTGGTATTAAATAAGCTTTCGCGAGGAGTTTTCTTACTCTGTGTGTGGGTGTGAAGTATTGAGTTACCCAGAGTGTTCTTAATTTAACATAGATTTGAATAACTAATGTATCTATGTGACTCGATCATGTCAAGGTATTGTTAAACAATATGCCAAGGTTTTTAACTTTCTGAACAATTTCGATTTTTTGGTTGTTTATAATAACATTAATGGCAGGAGTAGCTTGAAGAGATTTTTTATTAATAATCAAACACTTTGTTTTTTGTGGATTAAGGCAGAGCCCATTTTTCTTTGCCCAGCAATATATCCTGTTGAGGTCGTTGTTCATTTTATTAACGTTTTCCTGAAGAGATTTTGCTGGACTGCTGATATATAACTGAACGGCGTCAGCATACATATGTACTTTACAGTGGGAAAGTTGATTGGGCAGATCATTGGCATAGACTGAAAACAATAGTGGTCCCAGAATCGAGCCTTGAGTTACTCCTCTTCTAAGAAAAACAGGCGTGAAAATGGTGTTATTAGCATAAACGGACTGTGTACGTTCTGAAAGATATGATGATATTAGTTTCGTAGAAGTGTTAGAAAAGTTAAAGAAAATTTTCAATTTTGAACACAGAGTTTGATGGTTAACTGTATCAAATGCCTTAGAGTGGTCGAGCAATACTAGAATGTTAGTTTTGTCACTATCAAGTTCACGTATTATATTTTCAAAGACGTCGACTAAAGTTGTTATACAACTGTGATTGGAACGAAATCCGGACCGTTTTTCAGTCATTAATCGATTTTCGTATATGTATGTACTCATTTGTTTGAATAACACTTTCTCAAATACTTTAGAAAGAAAGCTTAGTATTGCTATTGGTCGGTAAGATGTGTAATATACGGCAGTAGTAAGGGAAAAATTATCCTAATAAATTTTGGATGTATGTTGTCAAAACCAACTGCATTTGATTTTATTAACAAGAAGCTTGTAAAGACATCGTTGTGTGTAATACATGAAAAATACATGATAAATTAGTATCCACATCAGAACTAGATGTTGTATCGTCAGTGGAATCAACAGGGAGGTTTGTGAAAATTTTGTTCAACTCATTAGGTTCAATAGGGCAAGTTTCGTATTTATTGCTTTTACCAATTCCTATATCTTTGATAGTCTTCCATGTGTTCTTCGAATCAATTGCAAAGCTAAAATTTTGGGCATAGAAGTTAGTCTTGGCTATTTGAATTTTTTTGTTAACATCACTTCTAGCGACACGAAAGTCTTGCTTAAGATCCAGCGTTCTAAATCGTTTCCAGCGAGAGTATATGATGTCTCTGCGCCGTATCGCCTCCTGAATCTCATGCGTGAACCATGGTTTCTTCTTTGGCGTAATTCCAGAGGAACGGCACCGTCGTAGAGACACGTAATGTTCCACAGTGGGGCAGAATAGAAATTTTTTGGAAATAAATCTGGCATTTCTAAACGGCTGATCCGATCGGGATAAAATGGCGTGAGCGTAGCCAAGGAGCATTCGAGTTTAAGTTTTGAAGATGAACCCTGCAAATGCCCCAGGGACGGCGCTGTGGCGGCTCAAAGTAGGGTACCTACGACATGTAAAATTTTTAAACTCGTGCCATTTTTTTGTTTTTCATCCAAATATATTTTCTGAAAGCGCTCGATGAGATCTTGAAAAAACATGCTTGGACATAATACTTATCTCTTATAATATCCGAGTTAAAGGCATTTAAAAATTTAGTGATACAAAATTTACCATACCTTGGTCCGACTTTTTTTGAATACCGGGCGGTATTTTGGATGGACTCAATTTTTTCTTGTTAGTTAGACAACAAAATTTCCAATAATATACAAAAAATCTCAGATCAATATCATTTACAGATCCAAAAATATACGTTTTTTAATTTAAAAATTCAAAAAATTTTAGATTTTTGCCGTTTTTTTGCCAAAAATTTGTCTTATCTCTTTTATTAATAAAATAAAATTTTCTTTAAGAACATATAACAATTTTATAGTTTTCTAAAAGGTATCTTTACGCAGAACGCTTTGGCGTAAAAAACTTGTCCTATTTTATGAAAATGTTGCCACTGCGTCCTTCCGAATATGACCTATTTTTTATCAAAACTTCAACTTTGGGCGACATGTTCTAAAATCCCAAAGCTGGGATCAGAAAACTGAAAGCAGTTTTGGAAACCTCAATATGTTTTCTATTTACTCCAAAAGTATTTTCCCAGCCCTGAAAGAAATGTGGACCCTATGGGCAAAAAATAAAAAAAATCCCATTTTTGCGATTTTCATTCCTATTTTTGGGAATTGCGGGATGCCCTTTGACCTTTTCATTTTTTTTTTCATTTTCTTATTTGAAATGACAAATTTAACAAGCGTTGAAAATTTCATTGAGTTTTGTTCATAAATAAAGATTTTGTCATATATTACATATTTGTTTAATTTCTAAAACTATGATTTATATCAAATATTTAATAGGGTCGCAGATAGCTACAACAATTTAGTCCATATTTATCCCTTAATATCTTTTTTTAGTTAGATATGGAAATTCTCGATTCTTTACAATAATTTTCAAGCCAATATCTCAATTACATTCAAAAATATGTTCATTTAAACCTGTATCCTTTAATTTCATATGTTTCATATTTTAGTATTAAATATGACAGAACATATTTAAATCTTATATTTACCTATTTTCTATTTGTTTGCTTATCCTTATAATTGAAAGGTCCTATTATGCTTAAATTTTCAGAAATTTATAACAATTTTTTATCTAATTTTTTTCCACAGATCATTTCGTTCTGTTTCGTTTATGATCATGTAGGTAAAAATATACAGGTAATGATAATTTCGATTCATTCACTAATAAGAAATATCAATGACTGAATTACAGGTTATGTAATATAGTCCTAAATGTTAATAGGTAGACAATTCGTAATTTTTTACTTTGGAATACCTGTATCGGAAATGACAAGAATTGGTATATAAGTAAATTTCTCAGATTTTAAGTACCATATTTAATAAATCTACAATGAAGAATACATTAAAGTACGAAGAGTTGTGTTCCGTTTTATGGTGTGTATCTTCAAAAGCTCCAGAAAGAATTGAAGACATATCAAATTATATAAAAACGACATATAGTAGAAAAGTAGACAAAACAGGCATATCAAAAATTGAAAACTTTTTGATGTAAAAAGTAAGTCTGTGGATGGAAATCAAAAGAAATTTCGACTAAAATTTTGTAGTTGGATGGAAACTACTACGGAAATCTCAACTTACAACACATCAACAGGAGCGCCTTGCAAGTCATACGAAGACTTATGTTAAAGATCAAAAAAAGAGGGTCACACAAAAACTTTTTTCAATCTCAAATGAGGAAATTGCTGATACATATTCCCTTAATCCTTCATCGTCAAGCATCGGAAATTCATTTGAAGATATATGGATCAATACAACTCCGGGGTCAAAAAATTTTTGTAGACCCATTGGATTTGAATATATAAAGGAGTCAAAGAAAACAACAAAAGATTTAGTGGAATATTTAAAAGAGGAAATAAATGCACTGGAGCCCATTTGCATAAAAATAAAGGAATTCTCTATTAACGTATCATATCAGCTAAGCTTAACAATGATTGATGGAAAGGTCAGCAATGCCATAACAGAAACTTCTTCCTTCTGGAGATGCTCAATATGTAATGAGAAAAAGTCGCAATTCTCAAATATAAACAAAAGCAGAAGTATTAATGAAGAAGTCCTGTCTTTCGGAATTTCACCACTTCATGCCAGAATACGATTTTTGGATTACTTTTTACACATAGCATACGACCTCAAATATAGAAGTGTGCCAGAGAATCTTACTAAATCAATTGAATTGAAAGAACTGAGAGCTGCGGAAAAAGCAGAATCCAAGAAGAATTTAAAGTTCAGATGGAATTAAACATCGAC
>NW_023997651.1:5000-19125 GCF_015586225.1 Lucilia sericata
TTATTTAGAATAGATTAATTGACATTGACATATTTATAAATATGCCTTTGATAATGTCGGTTTGTACACGTAGGTTTCATTTAAATTAAATTTTTTAGAAAATTTAATTAATTATTGAGTAAGTAGTTGTTGTTATTATATTATGCCAAGACTTTTGGAGATCACAAAATTTCAATTAGTATTCCAAGTCTGTTCTATTATTTTGTAATACACATCGAAAATTTAAGATATTTTGTTATAATTATTTATTCTGTTAGTCTATAGTTCAGTATATAGTCTAGTCTACAGTCTAGTCTATAGTCTAGTCTACATATATGATCAATGTAACAATTACTAGAAAAGCATTATACTTATATACAATGTCTTCTATAGGAATGAATGAGCTATGAAGGTAAAAAATATCTTATTTGAGACTGAACTATGCAAGTTCATTGGTACGATCGTTTTACTCTGTTCTTCACGATAAATTTATGCAATGTTTCTACACAGAAATGTAACTTTATGGACCAAAGTCTATCTATCTATCTATCTATCTATCTATCTATCTATCTATCTATCTATCTATCTATCTATCTATCTATCTATCTATCTATCTATCTATCTATCTATCTATCTATCTATCTATCTATCTATCTATCTATCTATCTATCTATCTATCTATCTATCTATCTATCTATCTATATATCTATCTATCTATCTATCTATCTATCTATCTATCTATCTAGCTATCTATCTATCTATCTATCTATCTATCTATCTATCTATCTATCTATCTATCTATCTATCTATCTATCTATCTAGCTATCTATCTATCTATCTATCTATCTATCTATCTATCTAGCTATCTATCTATCTATCTATCTATCTATCTATCTATCTATCTATCATCTATCTAGCTATCTATCTAGCTATCTATCTATCTATCTATCTATCTATCTATCTATCTATCTATCTATCTATCTATCTATCTATCTATCTATCTATCTATCTATCTATCTATCTATCTATCTATCTATCTATCTATCTATCTATCTATCTATCTATCTATCTATCTATCTATCTATCTATCTATCTATCTATCTATCTATCTATCTATCTATCTATCTATCTATCTCTATCTATCTATCTATCTAGCTATCTATCTATCTATCTATCTATCTATCTATCTATCTATCTATCTATCTATCTATCTATCTATCTATCTATCTATCTATCCAATAAAAATTCTTCCAACATCCATCTGGATCAGTCTAATGTCTTTAAATGTGAATGCAGTTTGTAGTATGAATTATTAGTACAAACAGAAAATGAATTGTATTTATGTAATTTATAAGAGCGTGGACAGTTTGTTTATTTCTAAAATATTTTTGTTTGCATCCAAAGAAACAATCTGCTAAGAATAGTGCATTATTGGTGACTTTTTAAATGTCACCATTGCCATTAAGTGTAAATGAAATAAAACAAAAACTATTCGAAAAACATGTTAACTCTAACTTTAACACAAACTTAAATATATAAATTTTTCCAAAAATCAATAACCTTATTCTTAAAGTAGCTTCTGTTTTTCTTCACTTCTATTTCCTATAACAATTCCATAAAACACCTCAATGGAAACAGTTTAAAAATTTGTTTATTTATTTAAAGTTCTCCTATCTGCAAAAAGAACATTGTAATAGTCACTATTGCCTTGTAGCTGATTGCAACAACTGCTGCTAGTAGCAGGCCTAAAACAACAACAGCAGCATCATCATTATCACTGTCATCATCGTGTAGCTGCCACCAATGAATCTTTCGGAATTTATATTTATGCCTGTAGTTGGAAAGTCAACGCATTTAAGAAACATGTGTAAGTATTAAGTTTGACAGTTTGACATAGTGTTGTATTAATCTATATGCAACTGCAACTGCTGCTTGCTACCAGCCCAAACACATAAGTATTCTTGGATTTACTCCAAAGCATACAAACGAATGAAGATCACCTCGAGTAACAACTTGTTCCAACATGTAATACGCGCAAAAGTAATGAAATGAAATTCATAATGATATAGCAGTAATAGAGAGATGATATACACCAATAAAATTTAACAACAACAACAACAGCAAAAAGTTCTACTAAACAAGAAATTTTGAAAAAAATTCCTGTGGGTTTTGTATTTAAGTTTTTGAATGTAAAATGTTTTGCTAAGAATATTACTTGTTATTTAGAATAGATTAATTGACATTGACATATTTATAAATATGCCTTTGATAATGTCGGTTTGTACACGTAGGTTTCATTTAAATTAAATTTTTTTAGAAAATTTAATTAATTATTGAGTAGTAGTTGTTGTTATTATATTATGCCAAGACTTTTGGAGATCACAAAATTTCAATTAGTATTCCAAGTCTGTTCTATTATTTTGTAATACACATCGAAAATTTAAGATATTTTGTTATAATTATTTATTCTGTTAGTCTATAGTTCAGTATATAGTCTAGTCTACAGTCTAGTCTATAGTCTAGTCTATAGTCTAGTCTATAGTCTAGTCTATAGTCTAGTCTAGTCTAATCTATAGTCTAGTCTATAGTCTAATCTATAGTCTAATCTATAGTCTAATCTATAGTCTAGTCTATAGTCTAGTCTAGTCTATAGTCTAATCTATAGTCTAGTCTATAGTCTAGTCTATAGTCTAGTCTATAGTCTAGTCTATAGTCTAGTCTATAGTCTAGTCTATAGTCTAGTCTATAGTCTAGTCTATAGTCTAGTCTATAGTCTAGTCTATAGTCTAGTCTATAGTCTAGTCTATAGTCTAGTCTATAGTCTAGTCTATAGTCTAGTCTATAGTCTAGTCTATAGTCTAGTCTATAGTCTAGTCTATAGTCTAGTCTATAGTCTAGTCTATAGTCTAGTCTATAGTCTAGTCTATAGTCTAGTCTAGTCTAGTCTATAGTCTAGTCTATAGTCTAGTCTATAGTCTAGTCTATAGTCTAGTCTATAGTCTAGTCTATAGTCTAGTCTATAGTCTAGTCTATAGTCTAGTCTATAGTCTAGTCTATAGTCTAGTCTATAGTCTAGTCTATAGTCTAGTCTATAGTCTAGTCTATAGTCTAGTCTATAGTCTAGTCTATAGTCTAGTCTATAGTCTAGTCTATAGTCTAGTCTATAGTCTAGTCTATAGTCTAGTCTATAGTCTAGTCTATAGTCTAGTCTATAGTCTAGTCTATAGTCTAGTCTATAGTCTAGTCTATAGTCTAGTCTATAGTCTAGTCTATAGTCTAGTCTATAGTCTAGTCTATAGTCTAGTCTATAGTCTAGTCTATAGTCTAGTCTATAGTCTAGTCTATAGTCTAGTCTATAGTCTAGTCTATAGTCTAGTCTATAGTCTAGTCTATAGTCTAGTCTATAGTCTAGTCTATAGTCTAGTCTATAGTCTAGTCTATAGTCTAGTCTATAGTCTAGTCTATAGTCTAGTCTATAGTCTAGTCTATAGTCTAGTCTATAGTCTAGTCTATAGTCTAGTCTATAGTCTAGTCTATAGTCTAGTCTATAGTCTAGTCTATAGTCTAGTCTATAGTCTAGTGTATAGTCTAGTCTATAGTCTAGTCTATAGTCTAGTCTATAGTCTAGTCTATAGTCTAGTCTATAGTCTAGTCTATAGTCTAGCCTATAGTCTAGTCTATAGTCTAGTCTATAGTCTAGTCTATAGTCTAGTCTATAGTCTAGTCTATAGTCTAGTCTATAGTCTAGTCTATAGTCTAGTCTATAGTCTAGTCTATAGTCTAGTCTATAGTCTAGTCTATAGTCTAGTCTATAGTCTAGTCTATAGTCTAGTCTATAGTCTAGTCTATAGTCTAGTCTATAGTCTAGTCTATAGACTAGCCTATAGTCTAGTCTATAGTCTAGTCTATAGTCTAGTCTATAGTCTAGTCTATAGTCTAGTCTATAGTCTAGTCTATAGTCTAGTCTATAGTCTAGTCTATAGTCTAGTCTATAGTCTAGTCTATAGTCTAGTCTATAGTCTAGTCTATGAGTCTAGTCTATAGTCTAGTCTATAGTCTAGTCTATAGTCTAGTCTATAGTCCTAGTCCTATATCCTAGTCCTATAGTCTAGTCTAGTCTAGTCTATAGTCTAGTCTATAGTCTAGTCTATAGTCTAGTCTATAGTCTAGTCTATAGTCTAGTCTATAGTCTAGTCTATAGTCTAGTCTATAGTCTAGTCTATAGTCTAGTCCTATAGTCTAGTCTATAGTCTGTCTATATCTAGTCTATAGTGCTAGTCTATAGTCTAGTCTATAGTCTAGTCTACAGTCTAGTCTATAGTCTAGTCTATAGTAGTCTACAGTCTAGTCCTATAGTCTAGTCTATAGGTCTAGTCTACAGTCTAGTCTAACATCTAGTCTACAGTCTAGTCTACAGTCTAGTCTATAGTCTAGTCTATAGTCTAGTCTACAGTCTAGTCTAGTATAGTTCTAGTCTAGTATAGTCTAGTCTATAGTCAGTCTATAGTCTAGGCTATAGTCCGGTATATAGTCTAGCCTATAGTCTAGCCTATAGTCTAGTCAATAGTCTAGTCTATAGTCTAGCCTATAGTCTAGTCAATAGTCTAGTCTATAGTCTAGTATATCGTCCAGTCTATAATCTATAGTCTAGTCAGTGGTCTAGTCTATAGTCAAGTCTTTAGTCTGGTCTATAGTGTAGACTAAATTCTAGTCTATAGTCTAGTCTATAGTCTAGTCTATAGTCTAGTCTATAGTCTAGTCTATAGTCTAGTCTATAGTCTAGTCTATAGTCTAGTCTATAGTCTAGTCTATAGTCTAGTCTATAGTCTAGTCTATAGTCTAGTCTATAGTCTAGTCTATAGTCTAGTCTATAGTCTAGTCTATAGTCTAGTCTATAGTCTAGTCTATAGTCTAGTCTATAGTCTAGTCTATAGTCTAGTCTATAGTCTAGTCTATAGTCTAGTCTATAGTCTAGTCTATAGTCTAGTCTATAGTCTAGTCTATAGTGTAGACTATAGTCTAGTCTATAGTCTAGTCTATAGTCTATCGAAACAAATCGGCTTCGGTAGGGGAAACGTCTGAACTGGCAATCTTATGATCCCATCAAATACAGAGCATTACCTTCGTGATATGGATTTTTGTCTTTGAATTCGATTCCGCCGGATGACTTGCTAAAGGCTTCTAAACCTGAGCAAGTAATGTGTTATTCTTCTAGGCAAAGAAGACTAACATCTTATGGTAACCCAATTTTCGAATTACCACCCAAACAGCAGAAACTACTAAATCAAAAAAGTAATTGATCTTATTTAGCTTTCAAATATTCAAAAACTTCTCTGCAAATAAATTTCTTCAAAATTCATACAATAATTTTCTGCAACACATTTTAATAACGATGATGATAATGATGTATGTATTGTAAAAAAAACTTTCATACTCTCTTAATCACTCAAAAACTAAAAGCAGCGTAAGTTTATTTTATGATTAATATTTATACTTAATTGCATTAAATGTAAAGTGGTTGCATTAAATAGTATATATTGTGTATATTAGAGCGATTTTTGTTTATTTAACAAACATCGGTTTATTTAATTTAATATTTTTTTCTAATCTTTTCGTTGTTCTAGATTTCAGTGTGACAGATGGATGGAAGATGCATCTGCTGACGCATTTATTTGCATGCATTTATTTCCATAATGATTTCTTTTAGAATTGGTGGCGTTAGTTTTAATAAATAAGAATAAAAATTTCATTTTATGAAAATTTTATTTATTTTTATTATTTTCTGTTGAATTATACTAGATGATGTGGTAGGAGGTGGTTGAGAGAGCATTAAGAAAAAAAAGCTTTTTATAAGACAAAGTTGCCAGCTTAGTTAAATTGATTATACGCTTCCACTTCCTGAGAGGGGTATAAGTCGAAGTAATGTAATGTGAACATATATCTACCTTGCCGCTCTTATTTCACGATGGTTATTTTTGAACCATAGGGTGATCTGTTAGACGACTCTACATCCCTCTTTTCGGTGCTTGCATCCACAAGCAGGTGGCAATTTTTGTCCATGGTTCCGCCGGTCCATGTTATAAACGCTTTGTTCAAGTTCTTGAGTATCCTATACACTTGACACCAAATAATTTTCATTTTCATGAAGGAACTCTCCCATAAACGGGATAAGACAAAGTCCAAACTCTGCCCTCTTTATTAGCGCATGAACTTAAATATTCCTCTTAAATTTAAGCTGAGTTAATCCTTATTTACTTTATGACTAATATTCATGGGGAATATCTTCATTTATATACTAAAGTTCAAAATAATAATTTTAAATTTGAACTCTTTATACAAAAACCATAAATATATTAGCTGGTACTCGATATATATTTGTTTATATATAGTTCCATATAAACAATTAAACTTCACATGTATTTCCAAAAAAACTACCAAAACATTAAATTGAGTGTAAATCGTTTGAAAATCTTTTAGACTGAGAAATATTTTGTAAATGACTCACAGGAAAAATGTACTGAAACCATAATATATAAATGAGTGTATTGTATAGTTAAGGAAAGGGGTTTGTATGGCAGAAATTAAAGCCCCAACATAGGAATGATTGTGGTATTTATTTCGTTAAGAAGATATAAAAATGTGAGAGAGAATTGCAAAAAGCCGGCATGAAATATTTGTTTGTGAGTGAATTGTGAGTGATCGAGTAATTGAGCAGGTTTTTTTATGAATGCGATTTAAAAGTTGGAGACTCAGGGTTGGAAAAGTGTATTGAATCTGTGTGATTGGGAAAAATGGTACTTATTAGGAATAAAATACTAAAAGTAGAACAAGAAGTTTATAAAATCGGTAACGTGGATTAAAAAGTCTAGTCTATAGTCTAGTCTATAGTCTAGTCTATAGTCTAGTCTATAGTCTAGTCTATAGTCTAGTCTATAGTCTAGTCTATAGTCTAGTCTATAGTCTAGTCTATAGTCTAGTCTATAGTCTAGTCTATAGTCTAGTCTATAGTCTAGTCTATAGTCTAGTCTATAGTCTAGTCTATAGTCTAGTCTATAGTCTAGTTTATAGTCTAGTCTATAGTCTAGTCTATAGTCTAGTCTATAGTACAGTCTATAGTCCAGTCTATATTCTAGTCTATAGTCTAGTCTATAGTCTAGCCTATAGTCTAGTCTATAGTCTAGCCTATAGTCTAGTCTATAGTCTAGTCTATAGTCTAGTCTATAGTCTAGTCTATAGTCTAGTCTATAGTCTAGTCTTTAGTCTAGTCTAGTCTATAGTCTAGTCTATAGTCTAGTCTATAGTCTAGTCTATAATCTAGTCTATAGCCTAGTCTATAGTCTTGTCTATAGTCTAGTCTATAGTCAAAGGTCAATAAGATTGATTAGTAGATTAACATGATAGTTCATTATTCACTAAACAGTTAGTCAAGTAGTGTCGAAAGGTCTCCGTTTTGTCAGGACACCAAAACTGATTTATGATTAACTAGATTGTACCTGAGATGGAGCTACCCAATCAGAGTCAAAGATCAATGATCAATGAAATTTTTTTAACATTTTCTATTTTCCATTAAAATTGTTCAATTATATCTTTTTAAGAACAGTTATATTCTAAAGGAGTATTAAGGTCAAAGGTCAATCAGAATGTTCAGTTGATTATCATGGTAGTTCATTACGCGTTAACGGTCTAATAGCGTCGAAAATCTCTAAATATTACTCCTCAATTTATCTTTAGATTCGGGCTCTAGACGTGAGAAATCTCGTAGGTTATTAAGTCCAGAACCAGATAACTCACCAAAGTTAGTTATAATGTAAACGCTAAGGAGGGTGAAAGACCGTTTCATCTATATTCATTGAAGGGTATCCCAAGTCTACTAGATATCTACCATCTATTACGGATTTGTTCAGATTAATATATTAGATTTCAAACTTTAAAAAACAAATCTGAGATTACCACTTCTAATGGACTCCAGCGGAATTGTGACATTCATTGCATTAGAGATTTTTGTTAGACATTCTGGCTAATACGTATGACAGTGTAGACCAAAGAAAAAAAACGAACAAGATGATGAGAAATTCTCATACCAAGTTCTTTGCAGAAGACACGAAGACAATGTTTGAACGATCTGTAAAAGCGCTTGTGTTATATTCAATCACTATCCCAGCAACAGTAGCTTCAGGAAGAAACTCTGTCTTCGAACTATCTCTCAGAGTCACTAGGTGGAATGATATAGTTAATTGTGACTTTAATTGTGTTACAGATTTCCAAGAAGTTCAGGCTAATATGTCCGCCTATGTATGATCGTCTACATAGTCCTTAGATTAGGTTTAAATTTGACCACACAAGTATGTGTGTATACACAAGACCAACAATTGATCCAAAGTGAGCCCTCAGAGAAGTACTGGTGCCAATGCCTCCAGTATCATGTAGACTGCCTCTATATAGCTCATTAGCTTTCCTTTCATACCGCTTTGTAAGTTTAATATACTTTACCATTTTTATTAGATTTACTCCCCTTAACTCTTCAAGGTTATAGTCCTTATGAGCAGAGTAATAAACGAACAAGATGATGAGAAAGTCTTATGACAAGTTCTTTGCAGAAGACACGAAAGCCTTGGAGATATATTCAATCACTACATCAGCAAAACTAGCTTCAGGAAGAATCTCTGTCTTTGAATTCTCTATCACAGTCACTAGGTGAGGTGATATAGTCATATGGTTAGTTCAAGACTGAGCACCGCTATCTTAAGATCCTTCTATGCTCGTCTTTTCTTGATTTCCAACATCCTAATTATATAGTCATGTGGTTAGTTCAAGACTGAGGGCCGCTAGCTTTGTGGTTTTATGCGCTTTATGCTAAAGTTTGTGAAGCACAAAAGTAATGGTATTACTTATATATCGATCGACGCGAAATAACTCGGAGTCGCTTAAGCAATGTCCGTTCTGTTCGGCTGGAGGTCCATGTTAAACCTTTTAGACGAAGTTTACGAAATATATTAATGCAATTTGAACCATACGTGTTTTAGGGCTTAAGGACGAAGTGTATTGAATATCCTTGAAATCGGTTCATTATATAACCTAGACCCTTTGCTAGAGGACCTTCGGTTTAGGGCTACTACGTGAAATATATTACAATGTCTTCAAAAATTAGGACAACTAAGCTTTCTATAACTATAAAGCCGATTTTCATAACGATTGGGTCCCATTTGACCCTAATAGCTTTTAGGTTTAAAGGATGGAGCTATTTGTTTTGTACTCCTCGAATTAATGTAAGAAAAAATCTGCCTACAAAACTACATTTTCACACCAATGTGCAAAGAATACCAACATATTTTAAATCCCCCTTTAAAAATGCTCAAAAGAAATCTACAACTTGTACAACTCTGACATTTGGTGGAGAAGATCTACGATCTGTTGTTGGTCTTCGAAATGTTTTATAAACAGAGAACAACAAAATAATCAGCTGTAAGTACAACAACAACAATAAAGAGCAGGCACACAATGTCGCCGTCAACGTTTTTAATGACGTCAACGACAACGCCACTGCTGTAGATGATTATGATCAAAATAATGATCATTTAAGCGAATGCTAGGTTTGGGGTTTAAATATTTTAGTCGTGTGCCGTTCCATCAGATACGCGAGAACAGCGAACGAGTAAACAACGTTAAAACGCTTGTTCATTTGAATAAAAATTTTTAGCAAGATTATTAACAATATTATATATAGCAAAGAAGAAGACAAAAAAATTATAATAATAATGAATAAAAACAAGAAACAACGAAACTGTTAAACTTGCTAATAAAGGATTTTTTTGTATATAAAAAAAAATTTCTTGCTTAAAGTGATCTTTTGTTCGGGAAAAATTAATAAAAATCTGAAATTAGTGGTTTATGGAAGAAAAAAAGTTTTTATAAAGAATATAACTGAATGATCGGGTCAGTAAACCTTTAACAAGTGTGATTTTTTTATATATAAGATTTGCAAACTTCTTTCAAAGTGGAGACAGTTAATGCATTAAAAAATTTTTTTAAAAAAAATAAAAAAACGTGATGATTTTTAACTAAATAAATTTAGACAAACAAATCTGGTATAATTCCCATAAATAAGCGGTAAAACGTTTTAAATAAAAGCAAATATTTCGGATTCTTCAAAAACGAAATAAAAAACCAGCTAAAGCCATAAATATTTTAAACCAGACGGAAGGACGGACAGACGGACAGACAGACAGACACTGGTGGGCGTTTAGTTAAACAAGCCAATGTGTGTGCCAAACACATTTTTTAACATTTCTCATTGATTTATGAAATAAGTTTAAACGCTAGCAAAATACAAATAAACAAATAAAAATAAATTAAATTGTTAAAATGAAAGAAAAAAAATTTACACACAGTGAAGCAAAAAAGTTCAAATAAAATAAAACTGCATCATTGATTTTGAAAAATTCCAACACGACAAACTAATAAATCAAATAAGAAAAATTTATAAAAAAAAAAATCTCAAAAATTCATACAGGCAAATGTTAAGAAATGAAAACGCAACATTTACCATAACTGCAGACAACTGCAACAACAAATATATTTAAACGATAATTAACAACAAAGATTTTCAAGTGTAACATGCAAATTTTTAAATAAAAAATTTTTAATTGGGTCGTTCATAGTCGTCAAATACAAATACACGATCATTACAAGTAATTGCAGTTTGAATACACATTTTTTCTTCAAACATTTAAAGTGTTAAGCTTAAAAAGCGTTTTAGCTTAAAAAAAAAACCTACTCCTCCCTCCTTACGAACGAGTGTTGTAATAATCTAATGAACTCCAACTGCATTTCCATTCAATTTAATTTACATATTCGCGTAAAATGCGTAATTAACAGCTAAAGAAAAAATGTATATGATTACGATTTTGGTTTGCAAATTGTTCGCGCATACATAAATTGTCTTGTAATTGACATTATTTGATTTGTATAAAAATTTATACAAATAAAATCGTTCAAACAAAATTTATATTTTTTTTGTTTGTGTGTTAATCCAGTGCCATTTAATTGTTTAACAAAAACAAATTAACAAAAATGTATTGTGCGCGTTTGTAATTTATATTTCCAAGAAATTTCAATTAATAATATATGAGCATTTAATAAAAATTGTTTAATTTTGAAAGAAAAGTGAGTGAGTTCTAATGATCACTTAGAAACCAAATAAACTATAAAAGTAATTAGGTTTGCTCTAATGTTTAAAACAAGTAATGCATTACAGTAGTAATTACAATTATTTGTAATGAGTAATAGAACAATAATGAATTACAATTACGTACATTGGATTACATGTTAATTACAATTACTTGTAATGTGTAATAGCATAATAATCAATTACAAGTACTTATAATTCAAATATCACCCATTCTAAATATATGTATATAATTGTAATGGAAACCCATTTAATTACAAATACATAATTTTAAAAAGTAATTGAAATTATATTTCCAAAAAATTTCAATTAATAATATATGGGCATTTAATAAAAAAATGTTTAAATTTGTAAGAAAAGTGAGTGAGTTCTAATGACCACTAAGAAACCAAATGAACTATAAAAGTTATTAGGCTGTTCTAATGTTTAAAACAAGTAATGCATTACAGTAGTAATTACAATTACTTGTAATAAGTAATAGAACAATAATGAATTACAATTATTTACAATTGATTACATAATTACAGCAAGCAATTCATTGCAGTGTTAATAACAATTACTTGTAATGTGTAATGGCACAGTTAGTAATTACAATTACTTATAATTGATCATTCACTCATTATAATTACATATAATTGTAATGGAAAACCATTTAATTACAAATTTTTAAAAAGTAATTGTAATTATATTTCCAAGAAATTTTACGTAATAATATAGGGCATTTAATAAAAATATGATTAAATTTGAAAGAAAAGTGAGTGAGTTCTAATTATTAAATAGAAACCAAATGTACTATAAAAGTTATGAAGATCCTCTAATGTTTAAAACAAGCAAAATGCATTACAGTAGTAATTACAATTATTGTAATAAGTAATAGAACAATAATGAATACAATTATTTACAATTGATTACATGTTTACACCAAGTATTTCATTACAGTGTTAATTACAATTACTTGTAATGTGTAATGGCACAATAACCCTTTATAATTACTTTTTTAAAAAAGTGATTGTAATAAATACAAAACAAAGTAATGCTAACATACTTTCAAAATTTAATTTTTCTTAATTACAATTAAAGTAATTGCTATTAATAACATTTACAAGTAATTGTCAGGCCCAAAGAGTAAAATTAGAAAGAAAAGTGATAAAGTAATCAGGCTCCCCCAAATGATTATATAAAGTAATTATTTACCGTATCAATAACAATTACGTATAATATGTAATGAAACAATTAAACAAATTACAATTAACTGATTACATTATTACAGCAAGTAGTTCATTACACTATAAATAACAATTAGTTATATATGTAATGGAACCAATTGTAATTACTTATAATTGAACTATCAATAATTATAATTACTTGTAACTGTAATGGAAAATCATTTAACAGGCGCCCCATATGATTCCATTAAGTAATTCATTACAATATCAATTACAACGATTTTGAACATGCAATTACAAGTAATTGTAATGTAAAACAATTCAATTACATTTACACAATTCTAAAAAAAGTAATTGTAATGAATGCAGAACAACAATTCTATCAAAATTAAAATGTTTATCAATTACAAGTAAAGTAATTCTAATTGAATTGTTATCAATTACATGTAATTGATTATAACAACTACAATTACTTGTAATATGTAATAGAACCAATTACAATTATTTATGATTAAACTATCTACAACAACTTATAATTGTAAGGGTATATTGTAATGGTATATATGGTATATATTATATAATTTAAAAAAAGTAATTGTAATTAATACAAATCCATGTAATGGATAACATATTTTAAAAATTGTCTTCTAAAATCATTTTAAACAGAAACTTCTCAAATAATATTAAAATTTATAAAAAATGTTCTGAAAGCTTGGATTGGATTAGATTAAAACTTGTAAAAATAGGTCGTTATTCTCTTTATTTTAAAAGCATTCATTATTTCATTGCCTTTTATTCCCTAGTGGCCTGTAGAAGTAAGCCTCTTCTAGAAGAGTTTTCAGATATAATTTTTAAATCATTTTGATCATTAATAAAAACTTACGAAAAAAATTCGATATATTTTTTAATTTGCTTATTCCATATAATTTTAGTTAGTGATTTAAAATGTGTTAAATTTCCTTACCTTCGAGATAGTAGTATTGGAGATATCTGTAAAAAAGAGACATACAATATTAGGAATCGATCATAAAAAAAAAAAATTTCAAAATAATTTTCTAAAATTAGGATTCTAAAAAAACAAATTTTATTTAATATTCTACAAAAAGCTTACTTCATATAAGATTTTATTTCTTTATTTGTAACAAATATAGCTTAATACCGGACAGCTTTAACAAAGCTTTTTAGTAAAAAGCTTTTCAATTAAAAGTTTAGTTGTTTTCCCAAACTTTTAAACTTTTCTTTAAAAAAGCTTTTAATCTACTACTATTAATAAAGCTTTTATTACTAAAGAACTATTATTTAAAAGTGTTTATGTAAAAAGCTTTTTACAAAGAAAGTTTCTTTCGGCCTATTTTCTTTCACTGACAACTATTTTTCAACCAAAGAGCTTTTTTCATTTATAAATTTATAAAGCATTTTCATTAACACGATTTTTTTATCAGAAAGCTAAAATATTATTATTTTGGGTCTTCTTGGGGAAAATAGTTTTCTTTATAGAAAAGTAATAGTGTCTTCTTGGGAAAGACAGTTTTTAGCATAGACAAACAAAAGTGTCTTCTTGGGGAAAATAGTTTTCTGTATAACAAAGTGTCTTCTTGGGGAATATAGTTTTCTGTTTAGAAAAGTAATAGAGTCTTCTTGATAGTTTTTAGTATAGAGAAATAAAAGTGTCTTCTTGGGGAAGACATATTTTTGTGTCTTCTTGGTAGTTTTCTGTATAGAGAATTAAAAGTGTCTTCTTGGGGAAAATAGTTTTCTGTATAACAAAGTGTCTTCTTGGTTTTCTGTTTAGAAA
>NW_023997652.1:0-20000 GCF_015586225.1 Lucilia sericata
TTCTGTTCTAGTTCTGTTCTAGTTCTGTTCTAGTTCTGTTCTAGTTCTGTTCTAGTTTGTTGTCTAGTTCTGTTCTAGTTCTGTTCTAGTTCTGTTCTAGTTCTGTTCTAGTTCTGTTCTAGTTCTGTTCTAGTTCTGTTTAGTTCTGTTCTAGTTCTGTTTTTCTGTTCTAGTTCTGTTCTAGTTCTGTTGCTAGTTTCTGTTTCTAGTCTTTCTAGTTCTGTTCTATTTCTGTTCTAGTTCTGTTTCTAGTTCTGTTCTAGTTCGTGTTCTAGTTCTGTTCTAAGTTCATGTTCTAGTTCTAGTTCTAGTTCCGTCTAGTTCAGTTCTAGTTCGTTCTAGTTCTGTTCTAGTTCTGTTCTAGTTCTGTTCTAGTCTGTTCTAGTTCTGTTCTAGTTCTGTTCTAGTTCTGTTCCTAGTTTCTGTTCTAGTTCCGGTTCTACTACGTTCTGTTCTAGTTCTGTTCTAGTTCTAGGTTCTAGTTCTAGTTCTAGTTCTGTTCTAGTTCGTTCTAGTTCTGTTCTAGTTCTGTTCTAGTTCTGTTCTAGTTCTGTTCTAGTTCAGTTCTAGTTCTGTTCTAGTTCTGTTCTAGTTCTGTTCTAGTTCTGTTCTAGTTTGTTCTAGTTCTGTTCTAGTTCTGTTCTAGTTCTGTTCTAGTTCTGTTCTAGTTCTGTTCTAGTTCTGTTCTACTAGTTCTGTTCTAGTTCTGTTCTAGTTCTGTTCTAGTTCTGTTCTAGTTCTGTTCTAGTTCGTTCTAGTTCTGTTCTAGTTCTGTTCTAGTTCTGTTGTTCTAGTTCTGTTCTAGTTCTGTTCTAGTTCTGTTCTAGTTCTGTTCTAGTTCTGTTCTAGTTCTGTTCTAGTTCTGTTCTAGTTCTGTTCTAGTTCTGTTCTAGTTCTGTTCTAGTTCTGTTCTAGTTTGTTCTAGTTCTGTTCTAGTTCTGTTCTAGTTCTGTTCTAGTTCTGTTCTAGTTCTGTTCTAGTTCTGTTCTAGTTCTGTTCTAGTTCTGTTCTAGTTCTGTTCTAGTTCTGTTCTAGTTCTGTTCTAGTTCTGTTCTAGTTCTGTTCTAGTTCTGTTCTAGTTCTGTTCTAGTTCTGTTCTAGTTCTGTTCTAGTTCTGTTCTAGTTCTGTTCTAGTTCTGTTCTAGTTCTGTTCTAGTTCTGTTCTAGTTCTGTTCTAGTTCTGTTCTAGTTCTGTTCTAGTTCTGTTCTAGTTCTGTTCTAGTTCTGTTCTAGTTCTGTTTCTAGTTCTGTTCTAGTTCTGTTCTAGTTCTGTTCTAGTTCTGTTCTAGTTCTGTTCTAGTTCTGTTCTAGTTCTGTTCTAGTTCTGTTCTAGTTCTGTTCTAGTTCTGTTCTAGTTCTGTTCTAGTTCTGTTCTAGTTCTGTTCTAGTTCTGTTCTAGTTCTGTTCTAGTTCTGTTCTAGTTCTGTTCTAGTTCTGTTCTAGTTCTGTTCTAGTTCTGTTCTAGTTCTGTTCTAGTTCGGTTCTAGTTCTGTTCTAGTTCGGTTCTAGTTCTGTTCTGTTCCAGTTTCTGTTCTAGTTCCAGTTCTGTTCTAGTTCGGTTCTGTTCTAGTTCCAGTTCTGTTCTAGTTCTGTTCTAGTTCTGTTCTAGTTCTGTTCTAGTTCTGTTCTAGTTCTGTTCTAGTTCTGTTCTAGTTCTGTTCTAGTTCAGTTCTAGTTCAGTTCTAGTTCAGTTCTAGTTCAGTTCTAGTTAGTTCTAGTTCAGTTCTAGTTCAGTTCTAGTTCAGTTCTAGTTCAGTTCTAGTTCAGTTCTAGTTCAGTTCTAGTTCAGTTCTAGTTCAGTTCTAGTTCAGTTCTAGTTCTGTTCTAGTTCTGTTCTAGTTCTGTTCTAGTTCTGTTCTAGTTCTGTTCTAGTTCTGTTCTAGTTCTGTTCTAGTTCTGTTCTAGTTCTGTTCTAGTTCTGTTCTAGTTCTGTTCTAGTTCTGTTCTAGTTCTGTTCTAGTTCTGTTCTAGTTCTGTTCTAGTTCTGTTCTAGTTCTGTTCTAGTTCTGTTCTAGTTCTGTTCTAGTTCTGTTCTAGTTCTGTTCTAGTTCTGTTCTAGTTCTGTTCTAGTTCTGTTCTAGTTCTGTTCTAGTTCTGTTCTAGTTCTGTTCTAGTTCTGTTCTAGTTCTGTTCTAGTTCTGTTCTAGTTCTGTTCTAGTTCTGTTCTAGTTCTGTTCTAGTTCTGTTCTAGTTCTGTTCTAGTTCTGTTCTAGTTCTGTTCTAGTTCTGTTCTAGTTCTGTTCTGTTCTAGTTCTGTTCTAGTTCTGTTCTAGTTCTGTTCTAGTTCTGTTCTAGTTCTGTTCTAGTTCTGTTCTAGCTCTGTTCTAGTTCTGTTCTAGTTCTGTTCACAAATAAATAATTTTATTTTCTCTTAATTATCTTAAAAAATATGTTTAAACAAAAGCGAAAACCTACTAAATTATTTGTGAAGTATTTAATTTTATTTTTCTTGTTTCAAAATTAATATCTCTTAATCCATAAACCCAAATTAAACACATTTCGTTTGTTCATGTGGAAAAATATTGTTGCGACATTTACGCAGATTATTGCGGCATAAAGCTGACTTGTCCTTATCACGTCAATCCCTTGGTGTTTTTTTCGTTCGTTCTTTCTCATATGAGACCTTACAGCTGTGTCTGAGAAAGGCTGTAGGTTGGAGTTGCAGCCACAGAAATGAATTGAATACAATGTCTCCCAGAAAAAAACTGAAAAAATAAAAACATAAAATACAAGGAAAATAAATAATCATTTGATTAAACATGTTGATATTTTGTGTTTAACAATTATGCCTGATCGCTTTCACATGACATGGGTTGGCATCGAGTGGCAGAGAGAAAGAACTTTTGGCAGTTGTTAGCAGACATAAGAGGCACAGCAAGTGTTAGAAAGTGTTGCAACATTGTTTAATTACATTCTGTTTATCGTGCTACCAATTCAAATGCAAGCCTTAATGCTGATAAACATAATTATCTAAATGATAATTAACATTATCATCATTATTATCAACATCATCATCTTCCTTATAAACATCAGTTTTATATTTGCTATTGATGCTTCATGATTTTATACATATTTCTGTTTTTTTTTTTGGTTGCATTTTGGAAATGTGTTTTAGTTTTGCTTAAAGCACCTGCTCGAAAAAATTTTGACTCAAAATGTAAAGCAAAACGTACAAACTCTTCCTTTATTTCTCTTTTTCCCATTTTGATTGCATACCGTTATCACAGTTAGTGTTTATATAGTTTTTTTATTCCTATAGCTACTTTTCATACATTCGCAAAATTTTTAACTTTGGGGCTTTTTTTGCATTATTTGTTTTACACGCTTTGGTGGTTGTTTAAATACACCTTACGGCTCGATTCATCTTTAAGGAGCTGGGGAGAACGCAAGATAGAGCAAGAGTGTAGAGAAGGTGTAAGGAAAAAAATATCCTTTTTGGAAAAGGTTTACACTAGCATATATATATATTTTAAAAAATGAACTGATTATTAGACTATAGTCTAAACTTAAGGCGAGCTTAAGTCAAGCCGGCCTATGGACAAGACTATAGCCAGTCTATACTATATGAAACTTAACATCAAGGATGCCTATAGTCTTGACTATATACAGCCTATCCTCAAGAATATAGGCAGCCTATAGTCTAGACTATAGCCAGCCTATCGTAAATACTATATTCAGCCCATAATCAAAAGTCTATAGACAAGACTATATATTAGCTGGTTATAGTCAAGACTATAAACAACAAGATTATATGCAGCCTATAATCAAACCTATAAGAAGACTATAGTCAAGACTATTGGCAGCATATACCCAATGCTCTAGCTAGCCTAGAATCAAGACCTATAGCAACCTATAGTTAAATCTAAAACAAGTCAAGACTATAGGCAACCTAACGTAAAGACTCTAGCACGCCTATAATCAAGACTATAAAAAGCCTTCAATCAATACTATAGCCAGTCTAAAATCTACACTATAACCAGCCTATAGTCAAGACTCTAGCTCGCCAATAGCTCAGACTCTAGCCAGCCTATAGTCAAGACTATAGCCAGCCTATAGTCACGACTTTTGCCAGCTTATAGACAGGATTGAAGGCAGCCTATAGACAAGACTCTAGCCAGCGTTTAACCAAGACTATAGCCAGCCTATAGTGAAGACTTAGTAAGTTAGTTAGTTAGTTAGTTAGTTAGTTAGTTAGTTAGTTAGTTAGTTAGTTAGGTTAGTTAGTTAGTTAGTTAGTTAGTTAGTTAGTTAGTTAGTTAGTTAGTTAGTTAGTAGTTAGTTAGTTAGTTAGTTAGTTAGTAGTTAGTTAGTTAGTTAGTTAGTTAGTTAGTTAGTTAGTTAGTTAGTTAGTTAGTTAGTTAGTTAGTTAGTTAGTTAGTTAGTTAGTTAGTTAGTTAGTTAGTTAGTTAGTTAGTTAGTTAGTTAGTTAGTTAGTTAGTTAGTTAGTTAGTTAGTTAGTTAGTTAGTTAGTTAGTTAGTTAGTTAGTTAGTTAGTTAGTTAGTTAGTTAGTTAGTTAGTTAGTTAGTTAGTTAGTTAGTTAGTTAGTTAGTTAGTTAGTTAGTTAGTTAGTTAGTTAGTTAGTTAGTTAGTTAGTTAGTAGTTAGTTAGTTAGTAGTTAGTTAGTTAGTTAGTTAGTTAGTTAGTTAGTTAGTTAGTTAGTTAGTTAGTTAGTTAGTAGTTAGTTAGTTAGTAGTTAGTAGTTAGTTAGTTAGTTAGTTAGTTGTTAGTTAGTTAGTTAGTTAGTTAGTTATAGTTAGTTAGTTAGTTAGTTAGGTAGTTAGTTAGTTAGTTAGTTAGTTAGTTTAGTTAGTTAGTTAGTTAGTTAGTTAGTTTAGTTAGTTAGTTAGTTAGTTAGTTAGTTAGTTAGTTAGTTAGTTACGTTAGTTAGTTGTTAGTTAGTTAGTTAGTAGTTAGTAGTTAGTTAGTTAGTTAGTTAGTTAGTTAGTTAGTTAGTTAGTAGTTAGTTAGTTAGTTAGTAGTTAGTTAGTTAGTTAGTTAGTAGTTAGTTAGTTAGTTAGTAGTTAGTTAGTTAGTTAGTTCTTAGTTAGTTTAGTTAGTTAGTTAGTTAGTTAGTTAGTTAGTTAGTTAGTTAGTAGTTAGTTAGTTAGTTAGTTAGTTAGTTAGTTAGTTAGTTAGTTAGTTAGTTAGTAGTTAGTAGTTAGTTAGTTAGTTAGTTAGTTAGTTAGTTAGTTAGTTAGTTAGTTAGTTAGTTAGTTAGTTAGTTAGTTAGTTAGTTAGTTAGTTAGTTAGTTAGTTAGTTAGTTAGTTAGTTGTTAGTTAGTTAGTTAGTTAGTTAGTTAGTTAGTTAGTTAGTTAGTTAGTTAGTTAGTTAGTTAGTTAGTTAGTTAGTTAGTTAGTTAGTTAGTTAGTTAGTTAGTTAGTTAGTTAGTTAGTTAGTTAGTTAGTTAGTTAGTTAGTTAGTTCGTTAGTTAGTTAGTAGTTAGTTAGTTAGTTCGTTAGTTAGTTAGTTAGTTAGTTAGTTAGTTAGTTAGTTAGTTAGTTAGTTAGTTAGTTAGTTAGTTAGTTAGTTAGTTAGTTAGTTAGTTAGTTAGTAGTTAGTTAGTTAGTTAGTTAGTTAGTTAGTAGTTAGTTAGTTAGTTAGTTAGTTAGTTAGTTAGTTAGTTAGTAGTTAGTTAGTTAGTAGTTAGTTAGTTAGTTAGTAGTTAGTTAGTTAGTTAGTTAGTTAGTTAGTTAGTTAGTTAGTTAGTTACTATCCTGTCTATAGTCAAGACTATATCCAGCCTATAGTCAAGACTATATCCAGCCAATAGCCAAGACCACAGCCAGCCTATAGCCAATACTATAGCTAGCTGATAGTCAGGACTATAGCCAGCCTATAGTCTGGACTTTAGTCAGCCTTTTGTCAGGACTACAGTCAGTCCACTGTCAATACTATAGTCAGCCTATAGTTAAAACTATAGTCCAGATTACAGTCAAGATTATGGTCAATATTATGGTCAAGATTATGGTCAAGCTTTCAGTCAAGACTATAGCTAGCCTATAGTCAACACTATAGTAAGAACTATAGCCAGCCTATAGTAAAGACTGCGTTAGTTCGTTTCTAATATTGCAAGTGTTTTATACTATTTACTTAAGGACCTACGATCAATGCTATATTTGAAGTTGATCTCTGATCGTTTGCTAGTGTAAACGCTGCTGACATAAAATCATTTTCAGTTTTATTTAGCTGAGTGTATAAAGGAATTTAGTTGTTGTTTTGTTGCTTTGGCGTGTGCCTGGTGCCTATAAGTGCAACAGCTGCAACTGTTCATACAACTAACTGCAGGTTGCTAAAGCTCCTTCTTCTCTTTTTTTTTTTTTTTGTTTTGGATTCATGCGACATCACACATCCCCTTTTTAAGCTAGTAGTTTGCAATCTGCTAACAATTGGTCAAGTTGAGAAGCAGCACATGCTACAAAAGATACAAAATACTTTTATAACAAGATTGTTGTTTGATTGTTTGTTTGGGGCTCAACTTTAGAAGGTTGAACAGTTGGAAGTTTGTTAAGTTTTTATTCCTTTAAACAACTGACCGGGTTTTGTTTGTTTAACTGTCCAGTGATTATGATGAAAATGATGATATTTGTCAATCATTAAAATTGTTTTAAATGAGACACTATTAAGATCCTTTTTAATGATTATTTGAGGTGTTTCTTAATAATATTTTTTGCTGTTTTTGGGGTTTGTGTCATCACTGATCTTTAGTGCTTGGCCGAAAAAAAGTCTTTCTTAATCTAATTGGCGCCTGCTAAATGATCAAACTCATTTAAACTGACACACAGCAGTTAGCATTTAAGTTTAAACATTTTTATTTATACAGGGTTACAACAATGTTGTAAAACGATCATGATGATCATGCAATATGTAATGCATTTTTTTGGGCAATTATATTTCTTCAAAACAAACTTATTTGGGGACATAGCTTCTTAACGATCGTGCTTTAACAATTCTAAATTTTAGCTAATAAACTTATTAAAGTTTTAGAATATTAAGTCATTTATTTGTTATTCTAAGTTATTCATTACAGTTTAAAACATTTAATGTTTTATGCATTTTTAATTAAAAAAAAACCCTCTCAACACAACATGATTTTAATCAAACATTTTTGTAAATCGTTTTCATAGCTAAAAGCTTAAAAAAAACTTCTTGAGTTAATTAAAACTTATGACTAGATCACATGCCATACAACATTTATATTTCATAATTGTTATAATTATCAGAAACACTATCTCTCTAACTACTTTAGCCTGCAACAGACATGTTGCAACCTCATAAAATTAAACATCGAAGTAAGTGTCGATTCTAGGAAATGTTGGTGGAAAAACACTCAATCATTTAAGTTGGTCATGTCAAATATTTGTTTTAATTTATATACAATATATTTTAATTGCATTAAAGCATAATTAGCTCTATGTCCGTCCTTCCGTCTGTCTGTCCTTCCCTCTGTCCTTCCTTCCCTCTCTCACTATCTTTAACAAAAAACCTCTAGTAATTGTCGCTTAATAAAACATGTTACACTTAAACAAATATTTGTTGCTGCCAACACTGAATGTGCCACTTTTAAAGCTAAATCAACAAAAAAAAAAAAAAAAACAAAATATTTTACTGGCATGCAACACTTAGGTTCTTGGCCATTCTTTTGCTTCATGTCTGCTTTAGCTCTCTTCAATTTGTATTAGAATGGCTACTTGTTTAAATTTGTTGCAGGTTCTTTTGTTTTCTTTGTTGTTGGTCGCTGACCAACTTCATAATTATTTGTATTTGTTAGAGGTTGTGACCAACACCACATAAAATTTAAGAGTTTTGTTGAAAAACTACATAGCCGCAGAAGTTATAACTGCAAATTAAAATAATTTAAAATAATAAAATAACACATTTTCAGTTCATAAGGACATTTTGATATGAAAACTTTAATGACATAAGTCTAACAGACTTTAGCACACAATATAGGCCGGACCATAGCCATAGCGTTTAGCCTAGTCTATAGTCTAGTGTATAGACAAGTCTACAGTCTAAGCTAATCAATAGTCTAGTCTATAGTCTAGTCTAAACTATAGTCTAGTCTAATCTATAGTCTAGTCTATAGTTCAGTCTATAGTCTAGTCTATAGTCTAGTCTATAGTCGAGTCTATAGTCTAGTCTATAGTCTAGTCTATAGTCTATTCTATAGTCTAGTCTATAGTCTAGTCTAGTCTAGTCTAGTCTATAGTCTAGTCTATAGTCTAGTCTATAGTCTAGTCTATAGTCTAGTCTATAGTCTAGTCTATAGTCTAGTCTATAGTCTAGTCTATAGTCTAGTCTATAGTCTAGTCTATAGTCTAGTCTATAGTCTAGTCTATAGTCTAGTCTATAGTCTAGTCTACAGTCTAGTCTCTAGTCTATGGTATAGTCTATAGTCTAGTCTATAGTCTAGTCTATAGTATAGTCTATAGTATAGTCTATAGTATAGTCTATAGTATAGTCTATAGTCTAGTCTATAGTCTAGTCTATAGTCTAGACTATATTCTAGTCTATATAGACTAGACTATAATCTAGTCTCTAGTTTAGCCTGTGGTATGGTATATATTCTAGTCTATAGTCTAGTCTA
This sequence comes from Lucilia sericata, assembly GCF_015586225.1. Lineage (NCBI taxonomy): Eukaryota > Metazoa > Arthropoda > Insecta > Diptera > Calliphoridae > Lucilia > Lucilia sericata. Next base: position 8,590 of record NW_023997652.1, read on the forward strand.
GTCTATAGTCTAATCTAGTCTATAGTCTAGTCTAGTCTATAGTCTAGTCTATAGTCTAGTCTATAGTCTAGTCTATAGTCTAGTCTATAGTCTAGTCTATAGTCTAGTCTACAGTCTAGTCTATAGTCTAGTCTATAGTCTAGTCTATAGTCTAGTCTATAGTCTAGTCTATAGTTTAGTCTATACTCTACTCTATAGTCTAGTCTATAGTCTAGTCTATAGTCTAGTCTATAGTCTAGTCTATAGTTTAGTCTATAGTCTAGTCTACAGTCTAGTCTCTAGTCTAGTCTATGGTATAGTCTATAGTCTAGTCTATAGTATAGTCTATAGTATAGTCTATAGTATAGTCTATAGTCTAGTCTATAGTCTAGACTATCTTCTAGTCTATATAGACTAGACTATAATCTAGTCTCTGGTTTAGCCTGTGGTATGGTATATATTCTAGTCTATAGTCTAGTCTAGTCTATAGTCTAATCTAGTCTATAGTCTAGTCTATAGTCTAGTCTATAGTCAAGTCTATAGTCTAGTCTATAGTCTAGTCTATAGTCTAGTCTATAGTCTAGTCTATAGTCTAGTCTATAGTCTAGTCTATAGTTTAGTCTATACTCTAGTCTATAGTCTAGTCTATAGTCTAGTCTATAGTCTAGTCTATAGTTTAGTCTATAGTCTAGTCTATAGTCTAGTCTATAGTCTAGTCTACAGTCTAGTCTCTAGTCTAGTCTATGGTATAGTCTGTAGTCTTGTCTATAGTATAGTCTATAGTATACTCTATAGTCTAGTCTATAGTATATTCTATAGTACAGTCTATAGTCTAGTCTATAGTCTAGACTATATTCTAGTCTATATAGACTAGACTATAATCTAGTCTCTGGTTTAGCCTGTGGTATGGTATATAGTCTAGTCTATAGTCTAGTCTATAGTCTAGTCTATAGTCTAGTCTATAGTCTAGTCTATAGTCTAGTCTATAGTCTAGTCTATAGTCTAGTGTATAGTCTAGTCTATAGTCTAGTCTATAGTCTAGTCTATAGTCTAGTCTATAGTCTAGTCTATAGTCTAGTCTATAGTCTAGTCTATAGTCTAGTCTATAGTCTAGTCTGTAGTCTAGTCTGTAGTATAGTCTATAGTCTAGTCTATAGTCTAGTCTATAGTCTAGTCTATAGTCTAGTCTATAGCCTAGTCTATAGTCTAGTCTATAGTCTAGTCTATAGTCTAGTCTATAGTCTAGTCTATAGTTTAGTCTATAGTCTAGTCTATAGTCTAGTCTATAGTCTAGTCTATAGTTTAGTCTATAGTCTAGTCTATAGTCTAGTCTATAGTCTAGTCTATAGTCTAGTCTATAATCTGGTCTATAGTCTAGTCTGTAGTCTAGTCTATTGTCTAGCCTATAGTCTAGCCTATAGTCTAGCCTATAGTCTAGTCTGTAGCCTAGTTTATAGTCTAGTGTATAGACAAGTATATAGTCTAAGCTAATCAATAGTCTAGTCTATAGTCTAGTCTAATCTATAGTCTAGTCTATAGTCTAGTCTATAGTCTAGTCTATAGTCTAGTCTATAGTCTAGTCTATAGTTTAGTCTATAGTCTAGTCTATAGTCTAGTCTATAGTCTAGTCTATAGTCTAGTCTATAGTCTAGTCTACAGTCTAATCTATAGTCTAGAATATGGTCTAGTCTATAGTCTAGTGTATAGTCTAGTCTATAGTCTAGTCTATCTTATAGAGAGTTATGTTCTCCAAATTTTGGATTAGAGAGTAGTTAAGAAAAATATAGAATATTGTTCTTTAGATCGTTTGAAATCCATTTATGACAAATTATTTACAAAATCCATCTCCACCTGTCGCGTTTGTGGGATAATCATGTTATTGTTAGCACTTGTGTTGAAATGTCAGCGGGTTGTCTTTTATGGCAGTAAAAATGTTTATTTCCATCTGGTTAATTAACAACTACCAGCAGAGATCAAAACTGCAAATTTGTTTTCGGATTCAGTTTCTGTTGGTTGGTCGAGCGGTCGGTCGGTCAATTACTTATGATGCTCTTGGACACACATGCACGCATGCACAACTCAAAATTGAAAAGATGTTAAAGACATATTTATAAATCATATAATTGTAATAAAGTTGCAAGTTGCAGCAACAACTGCAACAAATATCACAACTATTAAGCCAAAAAGAAATACATACTTTACAAGTACTCTCAGGTACTCGAGAGTATTATTGACAATGCACAAACAGACAATTACTTGTATTATGAGGTACAAAAGACGTTGCAACAAAATAACATGTTACAATTTATAACAACAACAACAACAATATAAAAAACTTCCGACACTGGTTTTATAAGAAGTATCTGGGAGTTTTTGTTGGTTTTCTTGTGTTGAAAGAAAAATATACATATCGCGTGCCAAAGTCATAAAAGCTCAGTCAAAATTAAAGTATGAAAAAGTTTTTTTAATTCCAAAAAAAACACGAGAAGACCCTATTTCCGATACAAATATCCACAAGTCGTAATATTAAAATGAAATAAAAATGTAAATACTATGGCTCCAACAAAAACAATAAACCGACATTAATACTACAGATATCCATATAGTACGGCAGATAAGTTTAAGAGCAATAAGCGCAATTTGATTTTTTAAGATAACGAACCCTTGGTCTGTAGTCTATAATATAGTCTGCACTATAGTCTAGTCTATTGTTTGGACTAAAGTCTAGTCTATAATCTGGATTAAAATCAAGTCTATAGTCTGGACTGTAGTCTATTCTATAGTCTGGACTATAGTCTAGTGAATAATCTGGCCTAAAGTCTAGTCTATAGTCTAGATTATAGTCTAGTGTATAGTCTGGACTATAGTCTATTCTATAGTCTGGACTATAGTCTAGTTTATAGTCTGGACTATAGTCTAGTGTATAGTCTGGACTATAGTATAGTCTACAGTCTAGACTACAGTCTAGTCTATAATCTGGACTATAGTCCAGTCTATAGTCTAGTCTATAATCTGGACTATAGTCCAGTCTATAGTCTAGTCTATATTCTGGACTATAGTATTGTCTATAGTCTAGACTATAGTCTAGTCTATAGTCTATGTACGGCAGATAAGTTTAAGAGCAATAAGCGCAATTTGATTTTTAAAGATAACGAACCCATGGTCTGTAGTCTATAATATAGTCTGCACTATAGTCTAGTCTATTGTTTGGACAATAGTCTAGTCTATAACCTGGATTAAAATCAAGTCTATAGTCTGGACTATAGTCTATTCTATAGTCTGGACTATAGTCTAGTGTATAGTCTGGCCTAAAGTCTAGTATATAGTCTGGACTATAGTCTAGTGTATAGTCTGGCCTAAAGTCTAGTATATAGTCTGGACTATAGTCTAGTGTATAGTCTGGACTATAGTCTAGTCTATAGTCTGGACTATAGCCTAGTGTATAGTCTGGACTATAGTCCAGTCTATAGTCTAGTCTATATTCTGGACTATAGTCTAGTCTATAGTCTGGACTATAGTCTAGTCTATAGTCTGAACTATAGTCTAGTCTATAGTCTGGACTATAGTCTAGTCTATAGTCTGGACTATAGTCTAGTCTATAGTCTGCACCACAATCTAGTCTATAGTTTTGACTATAGTCTAATCTATGGTCTGGACTATAGTCTAGTCTAAATTCTGGACTATAGTATAGTCTATAGTCTGGACTATAGTCTAATCTATAGTCTGGACCATAGTCTAGTCTATATTCTGGACTATAGCTAGTATAAATTCTGGACTATAGTCCAGTCTATAGCCTGGACTATAGTATAGTCTATAGTCTGTACTATAGTCTGGACTATAGACTTTTCTATAGTCTATTCTATAGTTTGTACTATAGTCTAGTCTATAATCTGGACTATAGTAAAGTGTATATAATCTGGACTGTAGTCTAGTCTATAGTCTGTACTATAGTCTATAGTCTATCACCTGAACTATAGTCTATAGGACTATAGTCTAGTCTATAATCTGGACTGTAGTCTAGTCTATAGTCTGGACCATAGCCTGGTCTATAGTCTAGTCTATAGTCTGGCCTATAGTCTAGTCTGTAGTCTGGAGTATAGTCTAGTCTACAGTACTATACTATAGTTTATAGTTTAGTCTATAGTCTGGACTATAGCCTAATCTATTGTCCGGACTATAGTCAAGTCTATAGTCTGGAATATAGTCTAGCCTATAGTTTGGAATATAGTCTAGCCTATGGTCTGGACTATAGTCTAGTCTATAATCTGGACTATAGTCTAGCCTATAGTCTAGCCTATAGTCTAGCCTATAGTCTAGCCTATAGTCTGGACTATAGCCTAGTATATATAGTAGTCTGGACTATAGTCTAGTCTATAGTCTGTACTCTAGTCTATTCTATAGTCTGAACTATAGACTGGACTATAGTCTAGTCTATGATCTGAACCATAGTCTCGACTATAGTCTGTACTATAGTCTATTCTATAGTCTGAACTATAGTCTAGTCTATAGTCTGGACTTTAGTCCTTTCTATAGGCTGTACTATTGTCTTGTCTATAGTCTAGTCTTTAGTCTGGACCCATAGTCTAGTCTTTAGTCTGGACCATAGTCTAGTATATAGTCGGGTTTATAGTGTAGTCTCCAGTATATAGTCCGGTCCATAGTGTTTTATATACAAATTTTTGCTTTTAAACTTATATCACACTCTGTTTCAACTACTCTACCTCTAGTATGCCACACCAAAATACCAGCCATGTTAGGGGACCTCAAGATATGTTTTTGTATTGAGATGCAGCGGCAGCAGCATAATTCAAAATGCATTTCATTGTTAAGACTCCAAGCTGAAGAAGAAAAAAAAGCACAGACATAAAAAACTTATACCGATATTGTTTTGTTTGTGGTTCCTCAGTATGATTATGACGAAGACGACAATGATGTTGTTGCCGTTGCTGTTAATGATGAACAATAAATGAATGAATGCACCCTTGTGTATGCAGGAAATACTTGTCCATACAAACAAAAACTACAAACTCAACCGCATTGACAACAACTACAGACAATCTGCCAGCCAGTTAGTTAAAGCACAAACTCAACTTTAACATCAGCTTCTCACGTGTGCCTCCAGAAGGTGTTTTTAGACAAGACAATTGTAGTACCACTTCAACTGATGCACTTTAATAATTGCAGTTTTTTTCTTGCTCCATATCTCTGCTGAAATTTTAGATGCACCTACAGTTAGTTCGAAACAATTGTGGCTTGAGATTAACAAGTTGTTTTTTACTTAAGTTTTTTTTCTTCTTCTTTCCAACAAAAGCAATTAATTCATGGGTGAAAAAAATCATTACTTGTTGTTATAATTTTGAGTCTTTTGTCCACATTTTTTTCCAGTTTTTTTTTTCCGAATTACATTTCAATTTGCATGTTAAAAGCAATTAAATTTTGTGCAACACTACAGAGAGGGGCGATTAGGATTAATGTTGATAAATAAATTATGATATTATTTTTGGTACAAATGCTGCAATTGTATTAACTTGTTGGCAATTGAATAACTGTAAATGAGGAAAGGAAGGAAACAAAAGTAAAAAAACTGTAAAAATAATGTAAAAGAACTGAATATAGACTAGACTATAGACTGACTAGACTAGACTATAGACTAGACTATAGACTAGACTATAGACTAGACTATAGACTAGACTATAGACTAGACTATAGACTAGACTATAGACTAGACTATAGACTAGACTATAGACTAGACTATAGACTAGACTATAGACTAGACTATAGACTAGACTATAGACTAGACTATAGACTAGACTATAGACTAGACTATAGACTAGACTATAGACTAGACTATAGAATAGACCATAGACTAGACTATAGACTAGACTATAGACTAGACTATAGACTAGACTATAGACTAGACTATAGACTAGACTATAGACTAGACTATAGACTAGACTATAGACTAGACTATAGACTAGACTATAGACTAGACTATAGACTAGACTATAGACTAGACTATAGACTAGACTATAGACTAGACTATAGACTAGACTATAGACTAGACTATAGACTAGACTATAGACTAGACTATAGACTAGACTATAGACTAGACTATAGACTAGACTATAGACTAGACTATAGACTAGACTATAGACTAGACTATAGACTAGACTATAATAGACTAGACTAGACTATAGACTAGACTATAGACTAGACTATAGACTAGACTATACTACTATACTATACTTAGACTAGACTATACTATACTATAGACTAGACTATATTCTATGCTATAGACTATACTATAGACTAGACTATAGACTAGACCATAGACTAGACTATAGACTAGACTATGGACTAGACTATAGACTAGACTATAAACTAGACTATAGACTAGAATATAGACTAGACTATAGACTAGGATATAGACTAGACTATAGACTAGACTATAGACTAGACTATAGACTAGACTATAGACTAGACTATAGACTACAATATAGACTAGAATATAGACTAGACTATATACTATACTATAGACTACACTATATACTAGACTAGACTACATACTATACTATAGACTAAACTATATACTATACTATAGACTAGACTAGACTATAGAGTAGAATATAGACTAGACTACGGACTAGACTATAGACTAGACTATAAACTAGACTATAGACTAGAATATAGAATAGACTATAGACTAGACTATAGACTAGACTATAGACTAGACTATACACTAGACTATAGACTAGACTATAGACTAGAATATAGACTAGACTGTAGACTAGACTATAGACTAGACTATAGACTAGACTATAGACTAGACTATAGACTAGACTATAGACTAGATTATAGACTAGACTATAGACTAGACTATAGACTAGACTATAGACTAGAATATAGACTAGAAGATAGACTAGACTATATACTATACTATAGACTAGACTATATACTATACTATAGACTAGACTATATACTATGCTATAGACTATACTATAGACTAGACTATAGACTAGACTATAGACTAGACTATAGACTAGACTATAGACTAGACTATAGACTAGACTATAGACTAGACTATGGACTAGACTATAGACTAGACTATAAACTAGACTATAGACTAGAATATAGACTAGACTATAGACTAGAATATAGACTAGACTATACACTAGACTATAGACTACAATATAGACTAGAATATAGGACTAGACTATATACTATACTATAGACTACACTATATACTAGACTAGACTACATACTATACTATAGACTAAACTATATACTATACTATAGACTAGACTATAGAGTAGAATATAGACTAGACTACGGACTAGACTATATACTATGCTATAGACTATACTATAGACTAGACTATCGACTAGACTATAGACTAGACATTGGCTAGACTATAGACTAGGACTATGGACTAGAATATAGACTAGACTATAAACTAGACTATAGACAGAATATAGACTAGACTATAGACTAGAATATAGACTAGACTATAGGACTAGACTATACACTAGACTATAGAATACAATATAGACTAGAATATAGGACTATAGACTAGGACTATAGACTAGACTATAGACTAGACTATAGACTAGACTATAGACTAGACTATAGACTAGACTATAGACTAGACTATAGACTAGACTATAGACTAGACTATAGACTAGACTATAGACTAGACTATAGACTAGACTATAGACTAGACTATAGACTAGACTATAGGACTAGACTATAGACTAGACTATAGACTAGGACTAGATAGACTAGACTATAGACTAGACTATCGGACTAGACTATAGACTAGACTATAGACTAGGACTATAGACTAGACTATAGACTAGACTATAGACGAGACTATAGACTAGACTATAGACTAGACTAGACTAGACTATAGACTAGACTATAGACTAGACTATAGACTAGACTATAGACTAGACTATAGACTAGACTATAGACTAGACTATAGACTAGACTATAGACTAGACTATAGACTAGACTATAGACTAGACTATAGACTAGACTATAGACTAGACTATAGACTAGACTATAGACTAGACTATAGACTAGACTATAGACTAGACCATAGACTAGACTATAGACTAGACTATAGACTAGACTATAGACTAGACCATAGACTAGACTATAGACTAGACTAGTAGACTAGATTATAGACAAGACTATAGACTAGACTAGACATAAGACTAGACTACTATAGACTAGACTATAGACTAGACTATAGACTAGACTATAGACTAGACTATAGACTAGACTAGACGATAGACTAGACTAAAGACTAGACTATAGACTAGACTATAGACTAGACTATAGACTAGACTATAGACTAGACTATTGACTCGACTATAGACTAGACTATAGACTAAACTAAAGACTAGACTATAGACTAGAATATAGACTAGACTATAGACTAGACTAGACTATAGACTAGACTATAGACTAGACTATAGGACTATACTATATACTAGACTATAGACTAGACTATAGACTAGAATATAGACTAGACTATAGACTAGACGATAGACTAGACTATAGACTAGACTATAGACTAGACTATAGACTAGACTGTAGACTAGACCATAGACTACACTATAGACTAGACTATAGACTAGACTATAGACTAGACTGTAGACCAGACTATAGACTAGACTATTGACTAGACTATAGACTAGACTATAGACTAGAATATAGACTGGACTATAGGCTAGACTATAGACTAGACTATAGATTAGACTATAGACTAGACTATAGACTAGACTATAGACTAGGCTATAGACTAGACTATAGGCTAGACTATAGACTAGACTATAGACTAGACTATAGACTAGACTAGACTAGACTATAGACTAGACTATAGGCTAGACTATAGACTAGACTATAGAACTAGACTATAGACTAGACTATAAGCTAGACTATAGACTAGACTATAGACTAGACTATAGACTAGACTATAGACTAGACTATAGACTAGACTATAGACTAGACTATAGACTAGACTATAGACTAGACTATAGACTAGACTATAGACTAGACTATAGACTAGACTAAGACTAGACTATAGACTAGACTATAGACTAGACTATAGACTAGACTAGAGACTAGACTATAGACTATACTAATAGACTAGACTATAGACTAGACTATAGACTAGACTATAGACTAGACTATAGACTAGACTGTAGACTAGACTATAGACTAGACCATAGACTAGACTATAGAGTAGACTATAGACTAGACTATAGACTAGACTATAGACTAGACTATAGACTAGACTATAGACTAGACTATAGACTAGACTATAGACTAGACTATAGACTAGACTATAGACTAGACTATAGACTAGACTATAGACTAGACTATAGACTAGACTATAGACTAGACTATAGACTAGACTATAGACTAGACTATAGACTAGACTATAGACTACTATAGACTAGACTAGACTAGACTATAGACTAGACTATAGTCCAGACTATACTAGACTAGACTATAGACTAGACTATAGACTAGACTATAGACTAGACTGTAGACTAGACTATAGACTACACTATAGACTAAACTATAGATTGGACTATAGACTAGACTATAGACTATACTATAGGCTAGACTATAGACTAGACTATAGACTAGACCATAGACTAGACTATAGTCCAGACTATACACTAGACTAGACTAGACTATAGGCTAGACTATAGACTAGACTAGACTATAGACTAGACTATAGACTAGACTATAGACTAGACTATAGATACTAGACTATAGACTAGACTATAGACTAGAAAATAGACTAGACTATAGACTAGACTATAGATTGGACTATAGACTATACTATAGACTAGACTATAGACTAGACTGTATACTTGGCCATAGACTAGACTATAGACTGCACTATAAACTAGACTATAGTCTGGGCTATAGACTATATATAGATTGTAATTAGAGTAAAACATTGTGTTCACTTTGCAATTGTTTCGAATATTTAATTTATTATATTCTTTTTACCGTTATATGAATTATAATTTGCCAATTCCTACCAAAATATATTCGCAAGATTTTCAAATACATAAATAAATACATAATTAGTTTTCTTACATTTTAAACATTGAATGGCATGTGAGTGAATGAAAATCAACTTTCAAGATAATAAATATAATTGCCATTTTAATTTTATATTATTTTAATGGGGTGTCGCCTTTTTAAAAATACATTTTCAAATGTGTAAAGAAATTAAAACAAAACCAAGAAAAAACTTTCTTTCTTTCTCACTAATAACACACTGAATATGTGGGGAATGAAAGTATTCTGGGAATAAAATGTAATAGGGACTAGCAAGCAGACGGTTAGAAAGACAGACAGACAAACAGTAATATAACAACAATAATAATCATTATAATCATAATAAGAGCAGTTTTATTTACTGGTTTCTAACTAAAGGAATCATTAATTTTAACCCCATTATTTACCCTACATACAACTAACTAACTAACCAACCAACTAACTGATAAACATACTAACATTAAAAACAAACCAACCAAACGGACGGACGGACAGCCACATGTGTGTGAGTGTTTTCATAATACTAACACATTTTTATGTGAGTGTCATAATTTCATGAGGAAATGCAATAATTTCCGCTTTTACCGCACAGTGTTTTTCTTAGCAAATTGAATGACATGCAATGGTTTGTTTTTTTTTTTCTACATTTCGATGCATTAAAGTTTTTGGCCAAAACCCATTATTATTGTGTCGAAATATTGTCGAGGTATGAACTAACTAAACAGCTAAAATGTAATACAAAATTCATAAAGTGTTTTTGCTTTTTTTGCACTTTTTCAAATTTAAACCACACACATGTTGGATTTAATGAGAGTGAATTGTGTGTGTGTAACACATTAAAAGATCCCGAAAGCGAAAAAAGAACTGCAAATAAAGTGTTTTATTTTGTTAATTTTAATTTTTGCCTCAATATAAAATTTATTTCAAACATTTGATCAAAGAGGAAAAAAAGTGTTGTCTACTAAAGGAAACATCAAGGAAAATTTTAATAAAGCGTCAGACTACACTATAGACTAGACTATAAACTAGACTATAGATTAAACTATAGAGTAGAATAGACTATAGACTAGACTATAGACTAGACTATAGACTAGACTATAGACTAGACTATAGACTAGACTATAGACTAGACTATAGACTAGACTATAGACTAGACTATAGACTAGACTATAGACTAGACTATAGACTAGACTATAGACTAGACTATAGACTAGACTATCGACTAGACTATAGACTAGACTATAGACTAGACTATAGACTAGACTATAGACTAGACCATAGACTAGACTATAGACTAGACTATAGACTAGACTATAGACTAGACTATAGACTAGACTATAGACTAG
>NW_023997653.1:0-19226 GCF_015586225.1 Lucilia sericata
TAAAATGAAGCATAAATGACTATCATAGCATGAAAACTGTCAATGTTATTTGCAACCATATCGGAACCTCAAATTACCGCCTTTTTAAAGCTGTGAAAATAATTCTACCGATCTATCCAATTGGCAATTTTCTAAAAATATTATGCAATAAATTATATACCAAAACAAATGGCAACTATAATGCAATAAAAAGATATATAAACGACTGGTATAACATGAAAACTATAAAAGTTATTTGCAACCATATCGGAGCCTTGAATTACCGCATTTTTAAACCTGTACCAATAAATATACCGATCTATCCAACTTTTGTAAAAATTCATTATGCCACAAATTATACACCAAATTAAAGTGCAATCATAATGCTTTAAAATGATGCATAAATGACTGTCATAGCATGAAAACTGTCAAAGTTATTCACAACCATATCGGAACCTCAAATTACCGCCTTTTTAAACCTGGGAAAATAATTCTACCGATCTATCCAATTGGCCATTTTCTAAAAATACATTATGCAATAAATTATATACCAAAACAAATGGCAATTTTAATGCTTTAAAATGGTGCATAAACGACTGTCCTAGCACGAAAACTGCCAAACCATATCGGAACCTCAGATTACTGCGTTTATTAAACATAGAACAATAATTCTACCGATCTATCAAATTGACCAATTTGTAAAAATACCCATTATGCTACAAATGATATACCATATTAAAGTGCAATCATAATGCTTTAAAATGATGCATAAATTACTGTCATAGCGTGAAAACTGTCAATGTTATTTGCAGCCATATCGGAACCTCAAACTACCGCGTTTTTAAAGCTGTGAAAATAATTCTACCGATCTATCCAATTGGCCATTTTGCAAAAAATATTACGGAATAAATTATATACCAAAGCAAATGGCAACTATAATGCAATAAAAGATATATAAACGACTGTTATAACATGAAAACTATAAAAGGTATTTGCAACCATATCGGAGCCTTAAATTACCGCATTTTGAACCTGTACCAATAAATATACCGATCTATCCAATTTTTGTAAAAATTCATTATGCCACAAATTAATACACCAAAATAAAGTGCAACTGTAATGCTTTAAAATGATGCGTAAACTAATGCCCTAGCATGAAAACTGTCAAGTTATTTGCAACCATATCCGGAACCTCAAATTACCGCGTTTTTAAACATAGAACAATAATTCTACCGATCCATCAAATTGACCATTTTTTAGACGAACACATTATGCCACAAATGATATACCAAATTAAAGTGCAATCATAATGCTCTAAACTGATGCATAAATGACTGTCATAGCATGAAAACTGTCAAAGTAATTCACAACCATATCGGAACCCTCAAATTACCCGCCTTTTAAAAACCTGGGAAAATAATTCTAATCGATCTATCCAATTGGCCATCTTCTAAAAAATACATTATGCAATAGATTGTATACCAAAACAAATGGCAACTAAAATGCAATAAAAAAGATGTATAAACGACTGTTATAACATGAAAACCTATAAAAGTTATTTGCAACCATATCGGGCCTTAAATTACCCGCATTTTTTAAACCTGTACCAATAAATATACCGATCTATCCATTTTGTAAAAATTCATTATGCCCACAAATTATACACAAAAACAAAGTGCCACGGTAATGCTTTAAAATGATGCATAAGACTGTCATAGCATGAAAACTGTCAAAGTTATTCACAACCATATCGGAAACCTCAATTACCTACCGCGTTTTTAAACCTGGGAAAATAATTCTACACCGAGTTATCCAATTGGCCGTTTTCTAAAAAATACATTATGCAATAATTATATACCAAAAGCAAATGGCAATTTTAATGCTTTAAAATGGTGCATAAACGACTGTCCTAGCACGAAAACTGCCAAAGTTAATTGGCAGCCATATCGGAACCTCAGATTACCGCGTTTATTAAACATAGAACAATAATTCTACCGATCTATCAAATTCACAATTAGTAAAAAACACACATTATGCTACAAATTATATACCATATTAAAGTGCAATCATAATGCTTTAAAATGAAGCATAAATGACTGTCATAGCATGAAAACTGTCAATGTTATTTGCAACCATATCGGAACCTCAAATTACCGCCTTTTTAAAGCTGTGAAAATAATTCTACTACCGATCTATCCAATTGGCCATTTTCTAAAAATATATTATGCAATAAATTATATACCAAAACAAATGGCAACTATAATGCAATAAAAAGATATATAAACGACTGTTATAACATGAAAACTATAAAAAGTTATTTGCAACCATATCGGAGCCTTGAATTACCGCATTTTTAAACCTGTACCAATAAATATACCGATCTATCCAACTTTTGTAAAAATTCATTATGCCACAAATTATACACCAAAATAAGTGCAACTGTAATGCTTTAAAATGATGCATAAACTATTGCCCTAGCATGAAACTGTCAAAGTTATTTGCAACCATATCGGAACCTCAAATTACCGCGTTTTAAACATAGAACAATAATTCTACCGATCCTTCAAATTGACCATTTTTAGACGAACACATTGTGCCACAAATGATATACCAAATGAAAGTGCAATCATAATGCTTAAAATGATGCCATAAATGACTGTCATAGCATGAAAACTGTCAAAGTTATTCACAACCATATCGGAAACCTCAAATTACCGCCTTTTTAAACCTGGGAAAATAATTCTACCGATCTATCCAATTGGCCATTTTCCTAAAAATACATTATGACAATAAATTATAATACCAAAACAAATGGCAATTTTAATGCTTTAAAAAAATGTGCATAAACGACTGTCCTAGCACGAAAAACTGCCAAAGTTAATTGGCAACCATATCGGAACCTCATATTACCTGCTTTTATTAACATAGAACAATAATTCTACCGATCTATCAATTGACCAATTTGTAAAAATACACATTATGCTACAAATGATATACCATATTAAAGTGCATCATAATGCTTTAAAATGATGCATAAATGACTGTCATAAGCGTGAAAACTGTCAATGTTATTTGCAGCCATATCGGAACCTCAAACTACCGCTTTTTAAAGCTGTGAAAATAATTCTACCGATCTATCCAATTGGCCATTTTCCAAAAATACATTATGGAATAATTATATACCAAAGCAATGGCAACTATAATGCAATAAAAAGATATATAAACGACTGTTATAACATGAAAACTATAAAAGTTATTTGCAACCATATCGGAGCCTTAAATTACCGCATTTTTAAACCTGTACCAATAAATATACCGATCTATCCAACTTTTGTAAAATTTCATTATGCCACAAATTATACACCAAAATAAAGTGCAACTGTAATGCTTTAAAATGATGCATAAACTATTGCCCTAGCATGAAAACTGTCAAAGTTATTTGCAACCATATCGGAACCTCAAATTACCGCGTTTTTAAACATAGAACAATAATTCTACCGATCCTATCAAATTGACCATTTTTTAGACAACACATTGCCACAAATGATATACCAAATTAAAGTGCAATCATAATGCTTTAAAATGATGCATAAATACTGTCATAGCATGAAAACTGTCAAAGTTATTCACAATATCGGAACCTCAAATTACCCGCTTTTTAAAACCTGAAAATAATTCTACCGATATCCATTGGCATTTTCTAAAATACATATGCAATAATTATATACAAACAATGGCAATAATGCAATAAAAAGATATATAACGACTGTTATAACATGAAAACTATAAGTTATTTGCAACCATATCGATTAATTACCGCTTTTTAACCTGTACCAATAAATATACCGATCTAATTCCCAACTTTGTACAATTCATTATGCCACAAATTATACACCAAAATAACAGTGCAACTGTAATGCTTTAAAATGATGCATAAACTATTGCCCTAGCATGAAAACTGTCAAAGTTATTTGCAACCATATCGGACCTCAAATTACCGCGTTTTTAAACATAGACACAATAATTCTACCGATCCTTCAAATTGACCATTTTTAGACGAACACATTGTGCCACAATGATATACCAAATTAAAGTGCAATCATAATGCTTTAAAATGATGCATAAATGACTGTCATAGCATGAAAACTGTCAAAGTTATTCACAACCATATCGGAACCTCAAATTACCGCCTTTTTAAACCTGGGAAAATAATTCTACCGATCTATCCAATTGGCCATTTTCTAAAAATACATTATGCAATAAATTATATACCAAAACAAATGGCAATTTTAATGCTTTAAAATGGTGCATAAACGACTGTCCTAGCACGAAAACTGCCAAAGTTAATTGCAACCATATCGGAACCTCAGATTACTGCGTTTATTAAACATAGAACAATAATTCTACCGATCTATCAAATTGACCAATTTGTAAAAATACACATTATGCTACAAATGATATACCATATTAAAGTGCAATCATAATGCTTTAAAATGATGCATAAATGACTGTCATAGCGTGAAAACTGTCAATGTTATTTGCAGCCATATCGGAACCTCAAACTACCGCGTTTTTAAAGCTGTGAAAATAATTCTACCGATCTATCCAATTGGCCATTTTCCAAAAATACATTATGGAATAAGTTATATACCAAAGCAAATGGCAACTATAATGCAATAAAAAGATATATAAACGACTGTTATAACATGAAAACTATAAAAGTTATTTGCAACCATATCGGAGCCTTAAATTACCGCATTTTTGAACCTGTACCAATAAATATACCGATCTATCCAATTTTTGTAAAAATTCATTATGCCACAAATTATACACCAAAATAAAGTGCAACTGTAATGCTTTAAAATGATGCGTAAACTAATGCCCTAGCATGAAAACTGTCAAAGTTATTTGCAACCATATCGGAACCTCAAATTACCGCGTTTTTAAACATAGAACAATAATTCTACCGATCCATCAAATTGACCATTTTTTAGACGAACACATTATGCCACAAATGATATACCAAATTAAAGTGCAATCATAATGCTCTAAACTGATGCATAAATGACTGTCATAGCATGAAAACTGTCAAAGTAATTCACAACCATATCGGAACCTCAAATTACCGCCTTTTTAAACCTGGGAAAATAATTCTATCGATCTATCCAATTGGCCATCTTCTAAAAATACATTATGCAATAGATTGTATACCAAAACAAATGGCAACTAAAATGCAATAAAAAGATGTATAAACGACTGTTATAACATGAAAACTATAAAAGTTATTTGCAACCATATCGGGGCCTTAAATTACCGCATTTTTAAACCTGTACCAATAAATATACCGATCTATCCAATTTTTGTAAAAATTCATTATGCCACAAATTATACACAAAAACAAAGTGCAACTGTAATGCTTTAAAATGATGCATAAATGACTGTCATAGCATGAAAACTGTCAAAGTTATTCACAACCATATCGGAACCTCAAATTACCGCGTTTTTAAACCTGGGAAAATAATTCTACCGATTTATCCAATTGGCCGTTTTCCAAAAATACATTATGCAATAAATTATATACCAAAGCAAATGGCAATTTTAATGCTTTAAAATGGTGCATAAACGACTGTCCTAGCACGAAAACTGCCAAAGTTAATTGCAGCCATATCGGAACCTCAGATTACCGCGTTTATTAAACATAGAACAATAATTCTACCGATCTATCAAATTCACCAATTAGTAAAAACACACATTATGCTACAAATTATATACCATATTAAAGTGCAATCATAATGCTTTAAAATGAAGCATAAATGACTGTCATAGCATGAAAACTGTCAATGTTATTTGCAACCATATCGGAACCTCAAATTACCGCCTTTTTAAAGCTGTGAAAATAATTCTACCGATCTATCCAATTGGCCATTTTCTAAAAATATATTATGCAATAAATTATATACCAAAACAAATGGCAACTATAATGCAATAAAAAGATATATAAACGACTGTTATAACATGAAAACTATAAAAGTTATTTGCAACCATATCGGAGCCTTGAATTACCGCATTTTTAAACCTGTACCAATAAATATACCGATCTATCCAACTTTTGTAAAAATTCATTATGCCACAAATTATACACAAAAACTAAAGTGCACATCATAATGCTTTAAAATGATGCATAAATGACTGTTCATAGCATGAAAACTGTCAAAGTTATTCACAACCATATCGGAACCTCAAATTACCGCCTTTTAAACCTGGGAAAATAATTCTACCGATCTATCCAATTGGCCATTTTCTAAAAATACATTATGCAATAAATTATATACCAAAACAAATGGCAAATTTTAATGCTTTAAATGGTGCATAAACGACTGTCCTAGCACGAAACTGCCAAACCATATCGGAACCTCAGATTACTGCGTTTATTAAACATAGAACAATAATTCTACCGATCTATCAAATTGACCAATTTGTAAAAATACCCATTATGCCTACAAATGATATACCATATTAAAGTGCAATCATAATGCTTTAAAATGATGCATAATTACTGTCATAGCGTGAAACTGTCCAATGTTATTTGCAGCCATATCGGAACCTCAAACTACCGCGTTTTTAAAGCTGTGAAAATAATTCTACCGATCTATCCAATTGGCCATTTTGCAAAAATATATTACGGAATAAATTATATACCAAAGCAAATGGCAACTATAATGCAATAAAAGATATATAAACGACTGTTATAACATGAAAACTATAAAATTATGCCACAAATTATACACCCAAAATAAAGTGCAACTGTAATGCTTAAAATGGTGCCGTAAAGTAATGCCCTAGCATAAAAACTGTCAAAGTTATTTGCAACCATATCGGATCCTCAAATTACCGCGTTTTAAACATAGAACAATAATTCTACCGATCCATCAAATTGACCATTTTTTAGACAAACACATTATGCCACAAATGATGTACCAAATTAAAGTGCAATCATAATGCTCTAAACTGATGCATAAATGACTGTCATAGCATGAAAACTGTCAAAGTAATTCACAACCATATCGGAACCTCAAATTACCGCATTTTTAAACCTGGGGAAAATTAATTCTATCGATCTATCCAATTGGCCATCTTCTAAAAATACATTATGCAATAAATTATATACCAAAACAAATGGCAACTAAAATGCAATAAAAAAGATGTATAAACGACTGTTATAACATGAAAACTATAAAAGTTATTTGCAACCATATCGGGGCCTTAAATTACCGCATTTTTAAACTGTACCAATAAATATACCGATCTATCCAATTTTTGTAAAAATTCATTATGCCACAAATTATACACAAAAACAAAGTGCAACTGTAATGCTTTAAAATGATGCATAAATGACTGTCATAGCATGAAAACTGTCAATGTTATTTGCAACCATATCGGAACCTCAAAATTACCGCCTTTTTAAAGCTGTGAAAAATAATTCTACCGATCTATCCAAGTGGCAATTTTCTAAAATATATTATGCAATAAATTATATACCAAAATCAAAATGGCAACTATAATGCAATAAAAAGATATATAAACGACTGTATACATGAAAACTATAAAAGTTATTTGCCAACCATATCGGAGCCTTGAATTACCGCATTTTTAAACCTGTACCAATAAATATACCGATCTATCCAACTTTTGTAAAAAATTCATTATGCCACAAATTATACACCAAATAAAGTGCAACTGTAATGCTTTAAAATGATGCATAACTATTGCCCTAGCATGAAAACTGTCAAAGTTATTTGCAACCATATCGGAACCTCAAGTTACCGCATTTTAAACATAGAACAATATTCTACCGATCTATCAAATTGACCAATTTGTAAAATACACATTATGCTACAAATGATATACCATATTAAAGTGCAATCATAATGCTTTAAAATGATGCATAAATGACTGTCATAGCATGAAAACTGTCAATGTTATTTGCAGCCATATCGGAACCTCAAACTACCGCGTTTTTTAAAGCTGTGAAAATAATTCTACCGATCTATCCAATTGGCCATTTCCAAAAATATATTATGGAATAAATTATATACCAAGCAAATGGCAACTATATGCATAAAAAGATATATAAACGACTGTTATAACATGAAAACTATAAAAGTTATTTGCAACCATATCGGAGCCTTAAATTACCGCATTTTTGAAACCTGTACCAATAAATATACCGATCTATCCACTTTTGTAAAAATTCATTATGCCACAAATTATACACCAAAATAAAGTGCAACTGTAATGCTTTAAAATGATGCGTAAACTAATGCCCTAGCATGAAAACTGTCAAAGTTATTTGCAACCATATCGGAACCTCAAATTACCGCGTTTTTAAACATAGAATAATAATTCTACCGATCCATCAAATTGACCATTTTTTAGACGAACACATTATGCCACAAATGATATACCAAATTAAAGTGCAATCATAATGCTCTAAACTGATGCATAAATGACTGTCATAGCATGAAAACTGTCAAAGTTATTCACAACCATATCGGAACCTCAAATTACCGCCTTTTTAAACCTGGGAAAATAATTCTACCGATCTATCCAATTGGCCATTTTCTTAAAATACATTATGCAATAAATTATATACCAAACAAATGGCAATTTAATGCTTTAAAATGGTGCATAAACTACTGTCCTAGCACGAAAACTGCCAAAGTTAATTGGCACCATATCGGAACCTCAGATCACTGCTTTTATTAAACATAGAACAATAATTCTACCGATCTATCAAATTGACCAATTTGTAAAAACACACATTATGCTACAAATTATATACCATATTAAAGTGCAATCATAATGCTTTAAAATGATGCATAAATGACTGTCATAGCATGAAAATTGTCAATGTTATTTGCAACCATATCGGAACCTCAAATTACCGCCTTTTTAAAGCTGTGAAAATAATTCTACCGATCTATCCAACTGGCAATTTTCTAAAAATATATTATGCAATAAATTATATACCAAAACAAATGGCAACTATAATGCAATAAAAAGATATATAAACGACTGTTATAACATGAAAACTATAAAAGTTATTTGCAACCATATCGGAGCCTTGAATTACCGCATTTTTAAACCTGTACCAATAAATATACCGATCTATCCAACTTTTGTAAAAATTCATTATGCCACAAATTATACACCAAAATAAAGTGCAACTGTAATGCTTTAAAATGATGCATAAACTATTGCCCTAGCATGAAAACTGTCAAAGTTATTTGCAACCATATCGGAACCTCAAATTACCGCGTTTTTAAACATAGAACAATAATTCTACCGATCCTTCAAATTGACCATTTTTTAGACGAACACATTGTGCCACAAATGATATACCAAATTAAAGTGCAATCATAATGCTTTAAAATGATGCATAAATGACTGTCATAGCATGAAAACTGTCAAAGTTATTCACAACCATATCGGAACCTCAAATTACCGCCTTTTTAAACCTGGGAAAATAATTCTACCGATCTATCCAATTGGCCATTTACTAAAATACATTGTGCAATAAATTATATACCAAAACAAATGGCAATTTTAATGCTTTAAAATGGTGCATAAACGACTGTCCTAGCACGAAAACTGCCAAAGTTAATTGCAACCATATCGGAACCTCAGATTACTGCGTTTATTAAACATAGAAAAATAATTCTACCGATCTATCAAATTGACCAATTTGTAAAAATACACATTATGCTACAAATGATGTACCATATTAAAGTGCAATCATAATGCTTTAAAATGATGCATAAATGACTGTCATAGCGTGAAAACTGTCAATGTTATTTGCAGCCATATCGGAACCTCAACTACCGCGTTTTTAAAGCTGTGAAAATAATTCTACCGATCTATCCAATTGGCCATTTTCCAAAAATATATTATGGAATAAATTATATACCAAAGCAAATGGCAACTATAATGCAATAAAAAGATGTATAAACGACTGTTATAACATGAAAACTATAAAAGTTATTTGCAACCATATCGGAGCCTTAAATTACCGCATTTTTGAACCTGTACCAATAAATATACCGATCTATCCAATTTTTGTAAAAATTCATTATGCCACAAATTATACACCAAAATAAAGTGCAACTGTAATGCTTTAAAATGATGCGTAAACTAATGCCCTAGCATGAAAACTGTCAAAGTTATTTGCAACCATATCGGAACCTCAAATTACCGCGTTTTTAAACATAGAACAATAATTCTACCGATCCATCAAATTGACCATTTTTTAGACGAACACATTATGCCACAAATGATATACCAAATTAAAGTGCAATCATAATGCTCTAAACTGATGCATAAATGACTGTCATAGCATGAAAACTGTCAAAGTAATTCACAACCATATCGGAACCTCAAATTACCGCCTTTTTAAACCTGGGAAAATAATTCTATCGATCTATCCAATTGGCCATCTTCTAAAATACATTATGCAATAAATTATATACCAAAACAAATGGCAACTAAAATGCAATAAAAAGATGTATAAACGACTGTTATAACATGAAACTATAAAAGTTATTTGCAACCATATCGGGGCCTTAAATTACCGCATTTTTAAACCTGTACCAATAAATATACCGATCTATCCAATTTTTGTAAAAATTCATTATGCCACAAATTATACACCAAAATAAAGTGCACTAATGCCCTAGCATGAAAACTGTCAAAGTTATTTGCAACCATATCGGAACCTCAAATTACCGCGTTTTTAACATAGAACAATAATTCTAACGATCCATCAAATTGACTATTTTGTAGATGAACACATTATGCCACAAATGATATACCAAATTAAAGTGCAGTCATAATGCTCTAAACTGATGCATAAATGACTGTCATAGCATGAAAACTGTCAAAGTATTTCACAACCATATCGGAACCTCAAATTACCGCCTTTTTAAACCTGGAAAAATAATTCTATCGATCTATCCAATTGGCCATCTTCTAAAATACATTATGCAATAAATTATATACCAAAACAAATGGCAACTAAATGCAATAAAAAGATGATAAACGACTGTTATAACATGAAAACTATAAAAGTTATTGCAACCATATCGGGGCCTTAAATTACCGCATTTTTAAACCTGTACCAATAAATATACCGATCTATCCAATTTTTGTAAAAATTCATTATGCCACAAATTATACACAAAAACAAAGTGCAACTGTAATGCTTTAAAATGATGCATAAATGGACTGTCATAGCATGAAAACTGTCAAAGTTATTCACAACCATATCGGAACCTCAAATTACCGCCTTTTTAAAACCTGGGAAAATAATTCTATCGATCTATCCCATTGGCCATCTTCTAAAAATATATTATGAAATAATTATATACCAAAACAAATGGCAACTAAAATGCAATAAAAAGATGTATAAACGACTGTTTATAACATGAAAACTATAAAAGTTATTTGCAACCATATCGGGGCCTTAAATTACCGCCTTTTTAACCTGTACCAATAAATATACCGATCTATCCAATTTTGTAAAAATTCATTATGCCACAAATTATACACCAAAATAAAGTGCAACTGTAATGCTTTAAAAAATGATGCATAAACTATTGCCCTAGCATGAAAACTGTCAAAGTTATTTGCAACCATATCGGAACCTCAAATTACCGCGTTTTTAAACATAGAACAATAATTCTACCGATCCATCAAGTTGGCCATTTTCTAAAAATACATTATGCCACAAATGATATAACAAATTAAAGTGCAATCATAATGCTCTAAACTGATGCATAAATGACTGTCATAGCATGAAAACTGTCAAGTTATTTACAACCATATCGGAACCTCAAATTACCGCCTTTTTAAACCTGGGAAAATAATTCTATCGATCTATCCAATTGGCCATCTTCTAAAAATACATTATGCAATAAATTATATACCAAAACAAATGGCAACTAAAATGCAATAAAATGTTAAACGACTGTTATAACATGAAAACTATAAAGTTATTTGCAACCATATCGGGGCCTTAAATTACCGCATTTTTAAACCTGTACCAA
Organism: Lucilia sericata; assembly: GCF_015586225.1. NCBI lineage: Eukaryota > Metazoa > Arthropoda > Insecta > Diptera > Calliphoridae > Lucilia > Lucilia sericata. The sequence continues at coordinate 12,081 of NW_023997653.1, forward strand.
TAATATACCGATCTATCCAATTTTGTAAAAATTCATTATGCCACAAATTATACACAAAACAAAGTGCAACTGTAATGCTTTAAATGATGCATAAATGACTGTCATAGCATGAAAACTGTCAAAGTTATTCACAACCATATCGGAACCTCAAATTACCCCTTTTTAAACCTGGGAAAATAATTCTATCGATCTATCCAATTGGCCATCTTCTAAAAATACATTATGAAATAAATTATATACCAAAACAAATGGCAACTAAAATGCAATAAAAAGATGTATAAACGACTGTTATAACATGAAAACTATAAAAGTTATTTGCAACCATATCGGGGCCTTAAATTACCGCATTTTTAAACCTGTACCAATAAATATACCGATCTATCCAATTTTTGTAAAAATTCATTATGCCACAAATTATATACCAAAATAAAGTGCACTAATGCCCTAGCATGAAAACTGTCAAAGTTATTTGCAACCATATCGGAACGTCAAATTACCGCGTTTTTAAACATAGAACAAAATTCTACCGATCCTTCAACTTGACCATTTTTTAGACGAACACATGTGCCACAAATGATATAACAAATTAAGTGCAATCATAATGCTCTAAACTGATGCATAAATGACTGTCATAGCATGAAAACTGTCAATGTTATTTACAACCATATCGGAACCTCAAATTACCGCCTTTTTTAAACCTGTGGAAAATAATTCTACCGATATATCCAATGGCCATTTTCTTAAAATACATTATGCATAAGTTATATACCAAAACAAATGGCAATTTTAATGCTTTAAAATGGTGCATAAACGACCTGTCCTAGCACGAAAACTGCCAAAGTTAATTGCAAACATATCGGAACCTAAGATTACTGCTTTATTAACCATAGAAACAATAATTCTACCGATCTATCAATTGACCAATTTGTAAAAACCACACCTTATGCTACAAATATATACCATATTAAAGTGCAATATAATGCTTTTAAAATTGATTCTACCGATCTATTCCAATTGTCCATTTTCCAAAATATATTATGGAATAAATTATATACCAAATCAAATGGCAACTGTAATGCAATAAAAAGATATATAAACGACTGTTATAACATGAAAACTATAAAAGTATTTGCAACCATATCGGAGCCTTAAATTACCGCATTTTTCAATCTGTACCAATAAATATACCGATCTATCCAATTTTTGTAAAATTCATTATGCCACAAATTATACACCAAAATAAAGTGCAACTGTAATGCTTTAAAATGATGCGTAAACTAATGCCCTAGCATGAAAACTTTCAAAGTTATTTGCAACCATATCGGAACCTCAAATTACCGCGTTTTTAAACATAGAACAATAATTCTACCGATCCATCAAATTGACCATTTTTTGGACGAACACATTATGCCACAAATGATATACCAAATTAAAGTGCAATCATAATGCTCTAAACTGATGCATAAATGACTGTCATAGCATGAAAACTGTCAAAGTAATTCACAACCATATCGGAACCTCAAATTACCGCCTTTTTAAACCTGGGAAAATAATTCTATCGATCTATCCAATTGGCCATCTTCTAAAAATACATTATGCAATAAATTATATACCAAAACAAATGGCAACTAAAATGCAATAAAAGATGTATAAACGACTGTTATAACATGAAGACTATAAAAGTTATTTGCAACCATATCGGGGCCTTAAATTACCGCATTTTTAAACCTGTACCAATAAATATACCGATTATCCAATTTTTGTAAAAATTCATTATGCCACAAATTATACACAAAAACAAAGTGCAACTGTAATGCTTTAAAATGATGCATAAATGACTGTCATAGCATGAAAACTGTCAAAGTTATTCACAACCATATCGGAACCCTCAATTACCGCGCTTTTTAAACCTGGGAAAATAATTCTACCGATTTATCCAATTGGCCGTTTTCTAAAATACATTATGCAATAAATTATATACCAAACAAATGGCAATTTTAATGCTTTAAAATGGTGCATAAACGACTGTCCTAGCACAAAAACTGCCAAAGTTAATTGCAGCCATATCGGAACCTCAGATTACCGCGTTTATTAAACATAGAACAATAATTCTACCGATCTATCAAATTCACCAATTAGTAAAACACACATTATGCTACAAATTATATACCATATTAAAGTGCAATCATAATGCTTTAAAATGAAGCATAAATGACTGTCATAGCATGAAAACTGTCAATGTTATTTGCAACCATATCGGAACCTCAAATTACCGCGTTTTTAAAGCTGTGAAAATAATTCTACCGATCTATCCAATTGGCAATTTTTCTAAAAATATATTATGCAATAACTTATGTACCAAAACAAATGGCAACTATAATGCAATAAAAAGATATATAAACGACTGTTATAACATGAAAACTATAAAAGTTATTTGCAACCATATCGGAGCCTTGAATTACCGCATTTTAAACCTGTACCAATAAATATACCGATCTATCCAACTTTTGTAAAAATTCATTATGCCACAAATTATACACCAAAATAAAGTGCAACTGTAATGCTTTAAAATGATGCATAAACTATTGCCCTAGCATGAAAACTGTCAAAGTATTTGCAACCATATCGGAACCTCAAATTACCGCGTTTTTAAACATAGAACAATAATTCTACCGATCCATCAAATTGACCATTTTTTAGACGAACACATTGTGCCACAAATGATATACCAAATTAAAGTGCAATCATAATGCTCTAAACTGATGCATAAATGACTGTCATAGCATGAAAACTGTCAAGTATTCACAACCATATCGGAACCTCAAATTACCACCTTTTTTAAACCTGGGAAAATAATTCTACCGATCTATCCAATTGGCCATTTTCTTAAAATACATTATGCAATAAATTATACCAAAACAAATGGCAATTTTATGCTTAAAATGGTGCATAACGACTGTCCTAGCACGAAAACTGCCAAAGTTAATTGCAACCATATCGGAACCTCAGATTACTGCTTTTATTAAACATTAGAACAATAATTCTACCGATCTATCAAATTGACCAATTTGTAAAACACACATTATGCTACAAATTATATACCATATTAAAGTGCAATCATAATGCTTTAAAACGATGCATAAATGACTGTCATAGCATGAAAACTGTCAATGTTATTTGCAACCATATCGGAACCTCAAATTACCGCCTTTTTAAACCTGGGAAAATAATTCTACCGATCTATCCAATTGGCAATTTTCTAAAATATATTATGCAGTAAATTGTATACCAAACAAATGGCAACTATAATGCAATAAAAAGATATATAAACGACTGTTATAACATGAAAACTATAAAAGTTATTTGCAACATATCGGAGCCTTGAATTACCGCATTTTTAAACCTGTACCTATAAATATACCGATCTATCCAACTTTTGTAAAAATTCATTATGCCACAAATTATACACCAAATAAAGTGCAACTGTAATGCTTTAAAATGATGCATAAACTATTGCCCCTAGCATGAAAACTGTCAAAGTTATTTGCAACCATATCGGAACCTCAAATTACCGCGTTTTTAAACATAGAACAATAATTCTACCGATCCTTCAAATTCACCATTTTTTAGACGAACACATTGTGCCACAAATGATATACCAAATTAAAGTGCAATCATAATGCTTTAAAATGATGCATAAATGACTGTCATAGCATGAAAACTGTCAAAGTTATTCACAACCATATCGGAACCTCAAATTACCGCCTTTTTAAACCTGGGAAAATAATTCTACCGATCTATCCAATAAAATGAAGCATAAATGACTGTCATAGCATGAAAACTGTCAATGTTATTTGCAACCATATCGGAACCTCAAATTACCCGTTTTTAAAGCTGTGAAAATAATTCTACCGATCTATCCAATTGGCAATTTTCTAAAAATATATTATGCAATAAATTAATACCAAAACAAATGGCAATTTTAATGCTAATTAAAATGGTATCATAAACGACTGTCCTAGCACGAAAACTGCCAAAGTTAATTGCAACCATATCGGAACCTCAGATTACTGCGTTTTATTAAACATAGAACAATAATTCTACCGATCTATCAAATTGACCAATTTGTAAAAATACACATTATGCTACAAATGATATACCATATTAAAGTGCAATCATAATGCCTTAAAATGATGCATAAATGACTGTCATAGCGTGAAAACTGTCAATGTTATTTGCAGCCATATCGGAACCTCAAACTTCCGCGTTTTTAAAGCTGTGAAAATAATTCTACCGATCTATCCAATTGGCCATTTTCCAAATATATTATGGAATAAATTATATACCAAAGCAAATGGCAACTATAATGCAATAAAAAGATATATAAACGACTGTTAACATGAAAACTATAAAAGTTATTTGCAACTATATCGGAGCCTTAAATTACCGCATTTTTAACCTGTACCAATAAATATACCGATCTATCCAATTTTTGTAAAAATTCATTATGCCACAAATTATACACAAAATAAAGTGCAACTGTAATGCTTAAAATGATGCGTAAACTAAAGCCCTAGCATGAAAACTGTCAAAGTTATTTGCAACCATATCGGAACCACAAATTACCGCGTTTTTAAACATAGAACAATAATTCTACCGATCCTTCAACTTGACCATTTTTTAGACGAACACATTGTGCCACAAATGATATACCAAATTAAAGTGCAGTCATAATGCTCTAAACTGATGCATAAATGACTGTCATAGCATGAAAACTGTCAAAGTAATTCACAACCATATCGGAACCTCAACTTACCGCCTTTTTAAACCTGGGAAAATAATTATATCAATCTATCCAATTGGCCTTCTTCTAAAAATACATTATGCAATAAATTATACCAAAAAATGGCAACTAAAATGCAATAAAAAGATGTATAAACGACTGTCCTAGCACGAAAACTGCCAAAGTTAATTGCAACCATATCGGGGCCTTAAATTACCGCATTTTTAAACCTGTACCAATAAATATACCGATCTATCCAATTTTTGTAAAAATTCATTATGCCACAAATTATACACAAAACAAAGTGCAACTGTAATGCTTTAAAATGATGCATAAATGACTGTCATAGCATGAAAACTGTCAAAGTTATTCACAACCATATCGGAACCTCAAATTACCGCCTTTTTAAACCTGGGAAAATAATTCTACCGATCTATCCAATTGGCCAATTTCTTAAAATACATTATGCAATAAATTATATACCAAACAAATGGCAATTTTAATGCTTTAAAATGGTGCATAAACGACTGTCCTAGCACGAAAACTGCCAAAGTTAATTGCAGCCATATCGGAACCTCAAATTACCCGTTTATTAAACATAGAACAATAATTCTACCGATCTATCAAATTCACCAATTAGTAAAAACACACATTATGCTACAAATTATATACCATATTATACCATTATCTATCCAATTGGCCATTTTCCAAAAATATATTATGGAATAAATTATATACCAAAGCAAATGGCAACTATAATGCAATAAAAAGATATATAAACGACTGTTATAACATGAAAACTATAAAAGTTATTTGCAACCATATCGGAGCCTTAAATTACCGCATTTTGAACCTGTACCAATAAATATACCGATCTATCCAATTTTTGTAAAAATTCATTATGCCACAAATTATACACCAAAATAAGGTGCAACTGTAATGCTTTAAAATGATGCGTAAACTAAAGCCCTAGCATGAAAACTGTCAAAGTTATTCACAACCATATGGGAACCTCAAATTACCGCCTTTTTAAACCTGGGAAAATAATTCTACCGATCTATCCAATTGGCCAATTTCTTAAAATACATTATGCAATAAATTATATACCAAAACAAATGGCAATTTTAATGCTTTAAAATGGTGCATAAACGACTGTCCTAGCACGAAAACTGCCAAAGTTAATTGCAGCCATATCGGAACCTCAGATTACCGCGTTTATTAAACAGAGAACAATAATTCTACCGATCTATCAAATTCACCAATTAGTAAAAACACACATTATGCTACAAATTATATACCATATTAAAGTGCAATCATAATGCTTTAAAATGAAACTTAAATGACTGTCATAGCATGAAAACTGTCAATGTTATTTGCAACCATATCGGAACCTCAAATTACCGCCTTTTTAAAGCTGTGAAAAAAATTCTACACGATCTATCCAATTGGCAATTTTCTAAAAATATATTATGCAATAAATTATATACCAAAACAAATGGCAACTATAATGCAATAAAAAGATATATAAACGACTGTTATAACATGAAAACTGTCAAAGTTATTTGCAACCATATCGGAACCTCAAATTACCGCGTTTTTAAACATAGAACAATAATTCTACCGATCCATCAAATTCCATTTTTTAGAAACACATTATGCCACAATGATATACCAATTAAAGTGCAATCATAATGCTAAAATGAAGCATAAATGACTGTCATAGCATGAAAACTGTCAAAGTTATTCACAACCATATCGGAACCTCAAATTACCGCCTTTTTAAACTGGGAAAATAATTCTACCGATCTATCCAATTGGCCATTTTCTAAATACATTATGCAATAATTATATACCAAAACAAATGGCAACTATAATGCAATAAAAAGATATATAAACGACTGTTATAACATGAAAACTATAAAAGTTATTTGCAACCATATCGGAGCCTTGAATTACTGCATTTTTAAACCTGTACCAATAAATATACCGATCTATCCAACTTTTGTAAAAATTCATTATGCCACAAATTATACACCAAAATAAAGTGCAACTGTAATGCTTTAAAATGATGCATAAACTATTGCCCTAGCATGAAAACTGTCAAAGTTATTTGCAACCATATCGGAACCTCAGATTACTGTTTTATAAACATAGAACAATATTCTAATTCTACCGATCTATCAAATTCCAATTAGTAAACACACATTATGCTACAAATGATATACCATATTAAAGTGCAATCATAATGCTCTTTAAAATGAGCATAAATGACTGTCATAGCATGAAAACTGTCAATGTTATTTGCAACCATATCGGAACCTCAAATTACCGCCTTTTTAAACTGTGAAAATAATTCTACTATC
>NW_023997654.1:0-19170 GCF_015586225.1 Lucilia sericata
TCTATAGTCTAGTCTATAGTCTAGTCTATAGTCTAGTCTATAGTCTAGTCTATAGTCTAGTCTATAGTCTAGTCTATAGTCTAGTCTAGTCTAGTCTATAGTCTAGTCTATAGTCTAGTCTATAGTCTAGTCTATAGTCTAGTCTATAGTCTAGTCTATAGTCTAGTCTATAGTCTAGTCTATAGTCTAGTCTATAGTCTAGTCTATATCTAGTCTATAGTCTAGTCTATAGTATAGTCTATAGTCTAGTCTATAGTCTAGTCTATAGTCTAGTCTATAGTCTAGTCTATAGTCTAGTCTATAGTCTAGTCTATAGTCTAGTCTATAGTCTAGTCTATAGTCTAGTCTATAGTCTAGTCTATAGTCTAGTCTAGTCTAGTCTATAGTCTAGTCTATAGTCTAGTCTATAGTACTAGTCTATAGTCTAGTCTATAGTCTAGTCTATAGTCTAGTCTATAGTCTAGTCTATAGTCTAGTCTATAGTCTAGTCTATAGTCTAGTCTATAGTCTAGTCTATAGTCTAGTCTATAGTCTAGTCTATAGTCTAGTCTATAGTCTAGTCTATAGTCTAGTCTAGTCTAGTCTAGTCTATAGTCTAGTCTATAGTCTAGTCTATAGTCTAGTCTATAGTCTAGTCTATAGTCCAGTCTATAGTCTAGTCTATAGTCTAGTCTATAGTCTAGTCTATAGTCTAGTCTATAGTCTAGTCTATAGTCTAGCCTATAGTCTAGTCTATAGTCTAGTCTAGTCTATAGTCTAGTCTAGTCTATAGTCTAGTCTATAGTCTAGTTTATAGTCTAGTCTATAGCCTAGTCTAGTCTAGTCTATTTCAAATTTGGAATTTTCCATAACTGGGTACACACTAACTAACCGTTACTATTTTTACTCCCTCTGTACTCCCTTAAGGATTTTATTTATTTATACTTACTCTTCTTTTTCAACGACCAAAAAAAGAGGGAGAACTGAAAAAATCGATATATAAAGTAGATGAAAAATTACAATAACAAAAAAAGATGGAAAAAAGCCAAACACAATAACAAAGTCATAATAATGGAAAAAACTTTTACTTTACTCCCTACACAAAACACATACAGATACCAAAATATATACGTAACGTTAGATGTAGGAGCAAAAACAACAAAAATCAAACGTAAAAGAGAGTCTAAAAAAGAGAGTATGTCTATAGATGTAGTGAAAATAACCAAAATAAACAAACAAATCAATTTAATTTGGAGCAAGGATACTGCATACAAAAGCAGCCTACTCCCGCATTTACTCATGTATGTCCTTTACTTTCATATGTATCAAAGTGGGTGGTAATTCATGTGTGTGTGTTTGCTTGTGTGTGATAGACTCATAAGTGTAAATGGGTTTTTTATGTTTTTGCTTTATTTTTAATAGAAAAATTCTACTAAAATGCATCCTAATGTTAAAAAATTAAAAATATATTTTATAACAAACAAATAAACGCACTAACAAACACTCGGGCTTATGGCAAAGTACATACAAACATACATTTATAAATGGTTAAATGGTAAAAACATAACCCAGCAAAAGTTAGAAGAGAAATCTTGTAAAAGGATCTGTTTCCTTATAATAAAACGTCTCTAGATTTCTTAATAAAATGTTCTTTTAAAAACTTTCTTGTGAAAAAATGTTTTACGTACTCAATGTTTTATTACATTCAAATGTTTGCTGGTTTATAATCATTTAACATCATAGACTTTTCATATGTTTGTCTATATTTTTATTTTTCTGAACAAAAAAACGAATGATTATACATCATTAGAAAGTTTGTTTTTCTAATAAAGAAAACACACACATAGAGAATTATTTCAAGGACCTTCAACTTTTTTTCTTCTTATATTGAACAGATTGAAAATGTTTGAAACTACAATGGAAAATTATGACTAGATGTTGGTTTTTTTTGTTATTAAAACTTTTTATATTCTCTACTCTACTTTATATTTTTCTATTCTAATAAATAATTTGATGTCATGGTCGAACATTCATATGTTTGCTGGAAATTGCACTTTTAAAACTAGAGATTATTTTTTACATTTGCAGTTTAAATAAAGGGCAATTAAAGGAGATTAAGAGGGAATGGAAGTACTTAGGGAACATAAAGAAAATGAGAGCTATGAATTGTTGTTTTAAGACTTAAGTTTATAATTGACAGGGTTTAAAAACAGAAAGCTTTTTAAGGAAAACTATTTTGACAAAGAAAACTGTTTCAACACAGAAATTTTCTATAAAAAGTCCCAGTTCTAGTTTTGTTCTAGTTTTGTTCTAGTTCAGTTCTAGTTCAGTTCTAGTTCAGTTCTATTTCAGTTCTAGTTTAGTTTTAGTTCAGTTCTAGTTCAGTTCTAGTTCAGTTCTAGTTCAGTTCTAGTGCAGTTCTACTTCAGTTTTAGTTCAGTTTAGTTCAGTTCTAGTTCAGTTCTAGTTCAGTTCTAGTTCAGTTCTAGTCAGTTCTAGTTCAGTTCTAGTTCTAGTTCAGTTCTAGTTCAGTTCTAGTTCAGTTCTAGTTCAGTTCTAGTTCAGTTCTAGTTCAGTTCTAGTTCAGTTCTAGTTAGTTCTAGTTCTGTTCTAGTTATGTTCTAGTTTCTGTTCTAGTTCTGTTCTAGTTCTGTTCTAGTCTGTTCTAGTTCTGTTCTAGTTCTGTTCTAGTTCTGTTCTAGTTCTGTTCTAGTTCTGTTCTAGTTCTGTTCTAGTTTTGTTCTAGTTCTGTTCTAGTTCTGTTCTAGTTCTGTTCTAGTTGTTCTAGTTCTGTTCTAGTTCAATTCTAGTTCAGTTCTAGTTCAGTTCTAGTTCAGTTCTAGTTCAGTTCTAGTTCAGTTCTAGTTCAGTTCTAGTTCAGTTCTAGTTCAGTTCTAGTTCAGTTCTAGTTCAGTTCTAGTTCAGTTCTAGTTCAGTTCTAGTTCAAGTTCTAGTTCAGTTCTAGTTCAGTTCTAGTTCAGTTCTAGTTCAGTTCTAGTTCAGTTCTAGTTCAGTTCTAGTTCAGTTCTAGTTCAGTTCTAGTTCAGTTCTAGTTCAGTTCTAGTTCAGTTCTAGTTCAGTTCTAGTTCAGTTCTAGTTCAGTTCTGTTCAGTTCTAGTTCAGTTCTAGTTCTAGTTCTAGTCAGTTCTAGTTCAGTCTAGTTCTGTTCGTTCTAGTTCTGTTCTAGTTCTGTTCTAGTTCTGTTCTAGTTCTGTTCTAGTTCTGTTCTAGTTCTGTTCTAGTTCTGTTCTAGTTCTGTTCTAGTTGTCTGATTCATGTTCTGTTCTAGTTCTGTTCTAGTTCTGTTCTAGTTCTGTTCTAGTTCTGTCTAGTTCTGTTCTAGTTCTGTTCTAGTTCTGTTCTAGTTCTGTTCTAGTTCTGTTCATGTTCTGTTCTAGTTCTGTTCTAGTTCTGTTCTAGTTCTGTTCTAGTTCTGTTCTAGTTCTGTTCTAGTTCTGTTCTAGTTCTGTTCTAGTTCTGTTCTAGTTCTGTTCTAGTTCTGTTCTAGTTCTGTTCTAGTTGTCTAGTTCTGTTCTAGTTCTGTTCTAGTTCTGTTCTAGTTCTGTTCTAGTTCTGTTCTAGTTCTGTTCTGTTTTAGTTCTGTTCTAGTTCTGTTCTAGTTTTGTTCTAGTTCTGTTCTAGTTCAGTTCTAGTTCAATTCTAGTTCAGTTCTAGTTCAGTTCAGTTCTAGTTCAGTTCTAGTTCAGTTCTAGTTCAGTTCTAGTTCAGTTCTAGTTCAGTTCTAGTTCAGTTCTAGTTCAGTTCTAGTTCAGTTCTAGTTCTGTTCTAGTTCTGTTCTAGTTCTGTTCTAGTTCTGTTCTAGTTTTGTTCTAGTTCTGTTCTAGTTCTGTTCTAGTTCTGTTCTAGTTCTGTTCTAGTTCTGTTCTAGTTCTGTTCTAGTTCTGTTCTAGTTCTGTTCTAGTTCTGTTCTAGTTCTGTTCTAGTTCTGTTCTAGTTCTGTTCTAGTTCTGTTCTAGTTCTGTTCTAGTTCTGTTCTAGTTCTGTTCTAGTTCTGTTCTAGTTCTGTTCTAGTTCTGTTCTAGTTCTGTTCTAGTTCTGTTCTAGTTCTGTTCTAGTTCTGTTCTAGTTCTGTTCTAGTTCTGTTCTAGTTCTGTTCTAGTTCTGTTCTAGTTCTGTACTAGTTCAGTTCTAGTTCAGTTCTAGTTCTGTTCTAGTTCTGTTCTAGTTCTGTTCTAGTTCTGTTCTAGTTCTGTTCTAGTTCTGTTCTAGTTCTGTTCTAGTTCTGTTCTAGTTCTGTTCTAGTTCTGTTCTAGTTCTGTTCTAGTTCTGTTCTAGTTTGTTCTAGTTCTGTTCTAGTTCTGTTCTGTTCTAGTTCTGTTCTAGTTTTGTTCTAGTTCTGTTCTAGTTCAGTTCTAGTTCAATTCTAGTTCAGTTCTAGTTCAGTTCTAGTTCAGTTCTAGTTCAGTTCTAGTTCAGTTCTAGTTCAGTTCTAGTTCAGTTCTAGTTCAGTTCTAGTTCAGTTCTAGTTCAGTTCTAGTTCAGTTCTAGTTCAGTTCTAGTTCAGTTCTAGTTCAGTTCTAGTTCTGTTCTAGTTCTGTTCTAGTTCTGTTCTAGTTCTGTTCTAGTTCTGTTCTAGTTCTGTTCTAGTTCTGTTCTAGTTCTGTTCTAGTTCTGTTCTAGTTCTGTTCTAGTTCTGTTCTAGTTCTGTTCTAGTTCTGTTCTAGTTCTGTTCTAGTTCTGTTCTAGTTCTGTTCTAGTTCTGTTCTAGTTCTGTTCTAGTTCTGTTCTAGTTCTGTTCTAGTTCTGTTCTAGTTCTGTTCTAGTTCTGTTCTAGTTCTGTTCTAGTTCTGTTCTAGTTCTGTTCTAGTTCTGTTCTAGTTCTGTTCTAGTTCTGTTCTAGTTCTGTTCTAGTTCTGTTCTAGTTCTGTTCTAGTTCTGTTCTAGTTCTGTTCTAGTTCTGTTCTAGTTCTGTTCTAGTTCTGTTCTAGTTCTGTTCTAGTTCTGTTCTAGTTCTGTTCTAGTTCTGTTCTAGTTCTGTTCTAGTTCTGTTCTAGTTTAGTTCTGTCTTGACAAGAATTGTAGTAATAGAAAATATGTAAAATTTTTAAAATTCTTAAAATCTCTTATTTTTTAACAGTTCGACAAGACTTAGAAAATCTCTTCTTCTGCTCTTTATATTATATTCTGTTAAAAACATTTGCTAAAGATTTTAAAATTAACACACTACCTGTAGCACGTTTGTTAAATATTTTATTAAAAATACAGAAAAAACTATTGTTTTTTTGAGTTTTCTACCATTTCAATGCCTTTTCTACACACAACTAAGGTCAATAGCACTTTTTTCTGTCTTCACTTATTTACCAGAAAAACACACAAAAACCTTTTGTAATTGTTATTTATTTGTATTTTAAATAAAAGACCTAAACTCTAGAATTCTTAAAATTCTTTTTGTTAATTTCTATACATCACAAACAAAGTGTATGTGCGTGTTTTTCCAATGGACTACCTTGACAATTTTTCATTTAAAATTCAGTTTGAAACGGCAGCAACAGCAGCGGCTTTTACGTGGTGTCATGTAATAATTGTTTTGTATAAGAGAAGAAAAATCGTGGTAATGAAGTTAATTAAAATAGTTTTTTATTGAAACGTAGGTGGTGTCAGCAAATTATTCTTAAGAAATATAAAGAATAAATTTTTAAGAATTTAATTTTTTGTTAAAATACGTAATAATCATTATGACTTTGGTTTATGGTCAATACTTTTTAAGTATTTAATTGTTAACTATTGACCAATAAATTGTTGTATAATGTTTTTTGTGATAATAAATGCACATTTCCCTTTGATAAAAACAAAACCAACAAAATTTTCTAATCTTTAATCATATTATTTAATCAGTCAGTCACCACTTTGTACTAAAATAATGATTAATATTTTGTGACTCTTTGAAGGTTTTAAAAAAGGAGGTAAAGCAGTGATCGGCCCAAAGAGATTTAGTTAAACTAGAAAATCATATAAATCTAGTATTTGCTGAAAGCTAACTAACTGTTCTTACAATAATATTTCTATCTAAATTTCTTTCATGTTTAACTCTCGCTCCCTAACATTATTACCTGCCTACCACTGATTTCGTGAGTCCTAGTTAATTTTTGTATGCCAGATTCAGGTGTTGTCGTTTCTCTTTTTTTTTTTTTTTGACTAATAGATAAACATGTGCATAAAATAAATTCAATAACTAGAGTAAATATTAAATAAAATTCTCATTCGTTCCGAATGTTTATTTAAAAACCAGTTACACATAACGACAAAATGAAAAACAAACAAATTTTAATAGACCAGCGGCACTGTTTTTTTGTCAAAAGAATTTAATTAATACTTTTGCAAAGTACTACAGCATGTACATGAGCAATTAAATAGATTTGTGGAAAAAATGAAAAAAGACACACCTTTTTATTGGAAAAATATTTAAAGTTTTTTAAATAAATAATGCGATAATTAGTCATTTTTTAAAGGAAATGGTTTTGAATATGATTAAATTATAAATTTCCAAAAAAGGTTTTCTAAAGCAAATTGTCTTGATTTGGAAGTTTTCAAAAGTAAAATGTTCTGACAAAAATGATTTCGAAAATTCTCTGAAAAAAATGTATTGACAAGAATAGAAGTTCAAATTTTTAGTTCAGTTCTTGTTTTGAACAGAACTAGAACAGAACTAGAACAGAACTAGAACAGAACTAGAACAGAACTAGAACAGAACTAGAACAGAACTAGAACAAAACTAGAACAGAACTAGAACAGAACTAGAACAGAACTAGAACTAGAACTAGAACTAGAACAGAACTAGAACAGAACTAGAACAGAACTAGAACAGAACTAGAACTAGAACAGAACTAGAAGAGAACTAGGACAGAACTAGAACAGAACTAGAACAGAACTAGAACAGAACTAGAACAGAACTAGAACAGAACTAGAACAGAACTAGAACAGAACTAGAACAGAACTAGAACAGAACTAGAACAGAACAGAACTAGAACAGAACTAGAAAGAACTAGAACTAGAACTAGAACAGAACTAGAAGAGAACTAGGACAGAACTAGAACAGAACTAGAACAGAACTAGAACAGAACTAGAACAGAACTAGAACAGAACTAGAACAGAACTAGAACAGAACTAGAACAGAACTAGAACAGAACTAGAACAGAACTAGAACAGAACTAGAACAGAACTAGAACAGAACTAGAACAGAACTAGAACAGAACTAGAACAGAACTAGAACAGAGCTAGAACAGAGCTAGAACAGAACTAGAACAGAACTAGAACAGAACTAGAACAGAACTAGAACAGAACTAGAACAGAACTAGAACAGAACTAGAACAGAACTAGAACAGAACTAGAACAGAACTAGAACAGAACTAGAACAGAACTAGAACAGAACTAGAACAGAACTAGAACAGAACTAGAACAGAACTAGAACAGAACTAGAACAGAACTAGAACAGAACAAGAACACAACTAAAACACAACTAGAACAGAACTAGAACAGAACAAGAACACAACTAGAACACAACTAGAACACAACTAGAACAGAACTAAAACAGAACTAGAACAGAACTAGAACAGAACTAGAATAGAACTAGAACAGAACTAGAACAGAACTAGAACAGAACTAGAACAGAACTAGAACAGAACTAGAACAGAACTAGAACAGAACTAGAACAGAACTAGAACAGAACTAGAACAGAACTAGAACACAACTAGAACAGAACTAGAACAGAACAAGAACACAACTAGAACACAACTAGAACACAACTAGAACAGAACTAAAACAGAACTAGAACAGAACTAGAACAGAACTAGAATAGAACTAGAATAGAACTAGAACAGAACTAGAACAGAACTAGAACAGAACTAGAACAGAACTAGAACAGAACTAGAACAGAACTGGAACAGAACTAGAACAGAACTAGAACAGAACAAGAACAGAACTAGAACAGAACTAGAACAGAACTAGAACAGAACTAGAACAGAACTAGAACAGAACTAGAACAGAACTAGAACTAGAACAGAACAGAACAGAACTAGAAGAGAACTAGAACACAACTAGAACACAACTAGAACACAACTAGAACAGAACTAGAACAGAACTAGAACACAACTAGAACACAACTAGAACAGAACTAGAACAGAACTAGAACAGAACTAGAACAGAACTAGAACAGAACTAGAACAGAACTAAAACAGAACTAGAACAGAACTAGAACAAAACTAGAACAGAACTAGAACAGAACTAGAACAAAACTTGAACAAAACTAGAACAGAACTACACAGAGGGAAAAGGAAATATACACGCTTGGTACCAAATTGGCACCAAAGAGTTTGTAATTTTTCAATAACAACCGTTGTCAAAGTATATACATACGTACGACAACACTATGTCGCAACGTTATCAACATTGCAACAATTCGTTGTCGAAATCTAAATTTTTACACATACGTTGTCTAAATGTTAACAAACGTGTTAAGTTCACTATTGCAAACAATCCGTTGCCAATAGTGAGCTTACCACGTTTGTTAACATTTAGACAACGTATGTGTAAAAAATTTAGATTTCGACAACGAATTGTTGCAATGTTGACAACGTTGCGACATAGTGTTGTCGTACGTATGTATATACTTTGACAACGGTTGTTATTGAAAAATTACAAACTCTTTGGTGCCAATTTGGTACGAAGCGTGTATATTTCTTTTTCCCTCTGTGTAGAACAAAACTAGAACAGAACTAGAACAGAACTAGAACAGAACTAGAACAGAACTAGAACAGAATTGGAACAGAACTAGAATATAATTTAGCACATACTCATCTATTGATTCATAATTTGATGTAAAATTTTAATTAAATTAATATTTATGCAATAAGTTTTTTTCTACTCGAAACTTTTTATATTATAAAAATTTTTTCTAATTTAAGAAATGTCACGTTTATAAATTTTTTTAAATTTTTTCTTCTCAATTAAAGTTAACCACATTAACAATAGTAGTTTATCGATTATTTTTAATTACTGAATAAAACGAAATAAAACTGAGCACAGGAATAAAAGGTTTTGTTTTTTGTTAAACACAATACAAACATTATTTTCATCTGTAATTGCCTGAATTAAACAAAATCAAATAAACAGATAGAAAAAGTAATATTCTAAAAATATAAAAATTACGTTTGTTTTTGTAAGTGAATATTGCATGTTTATATATAATTATAGTTTTACTACAATAGTTTTTGTACATTTTTTTTAATCAAATAATAAAAAAAAGAAATTATAGGACAAAGCATTTGTTTTATTAATAACTTTTTTGCGTATTAGTTTTAAAAAGGTATTTAAGTTTAATTGTTTGCTGTAAATAGCTTTATATAGAATTTTAGCGCTTATTCAGCTAGCTGAATTGAAGTTAATTATAGTTTTTAGTTTGTCAATTTCTAGCTTTCTTATTACTGTCACTTAAATAGTTCTATTCAGCTTGCTGAATTGTAAAATTTTAATAGACTTTATCAAATTTCGATTAGAATATTAAAGAATTATTAATTATATTGTTATTCAGCTAGCTGAATTGTCTAAAAATATTACTAAAATGTTTAAATTCCTTAACTAAATTGAGAACATACACTTTACATATAATTCAGCTAGCTGAATTGCAAGATTTAATGAAATTAAAAGAAAAAAATGAGAAATCTTGATTATTTCAACAAAACTGATATAATTTTGCCTAAGTAATGCTATTCAGCTAGCTGAATTACCTAAACTTGTAGATTAAAAGGTTCTTTTTTAAGTTTTCTCTTATACTCAATATATTCAGCTTGCTGAATACGATTTATATGATGTTTTCTTTAAAAATTTTAAAGATTAAGTAATTCTGTTAATAAATAATATAATTCAGCTAGCTGAATTTGTTGTTTTCTTTATAATAATATCATGCATAATGTTTATTTTGAAACACGTAATAAATTTTAATATTTTATTAATTTTAATTTATTTAAACAATATAAACAGGTGTTAATTAATGAAAGGTTTGTTTTAAATTAACTTTAAAACCTGTTTTTTCACTACTAGGGAGTCTTTCAGCAATAAATTTGCTGAATTTGTTATATTTTTAATTAATATTAACAAATTAGCAAATGTTGCTTAATTTAACGAAATTTTTATCAATTTATAAGTTTTAAATTTAAAAAAAAAAAAATTTTTTATAAATTGTTTAAATCTCTTTATTAGTTCATTTTTAGCATATTTTTCTTAACAACAAAAAGATTGTACAAAAATGTCCTTAAGATGATGTTCAATTTAGCTGTCTTCTTTTTCTAAGTATCCTTTGATGTCTTATTTCTTTTTTAATTTTTTTTCCTAATGTCAAAGAAAAAAAACCTGTCACTCCTTTCTTTGTTGTCGTGTTTTTTTCATCTTCAAGTAAATAAATAAAAGGTAATTTTCTGCCTCCTCGATTCTATAAGTTTTTTGTTGCTTTCCTTTTTTCTACAATTTATTTAAAGTTTTTGTCCAAAGTTTATAAACAGAGCAGAGATGGAAAATTGAAATTTTGAAAAAGTGCGAAACAGACCATAAACTAGACTAGGCTATAAACTGGACTATAGAATAGACTAGACTGTAGACTAGACTATAGACTACACTATAGACTAGACTATAGACTAGACTACAGACTAGACTAGACTATAGACTAGATTATAGACTACACTATAGACTAGACTATACACTAGACTATAGACTAGACTACAGACTGGACTATAGACTAGACTATAAACTATAGACTAGACTATAGACTATAGACTAGACTATAGACTAGACTAGACTAGGCTAGCCTAGACTATAGACTATAGACTAGACTAGACTAGACTAGACTAGACTAGGCTAGCCTAGACTATAGACTAGACTATAGACTACGGACTATATACTAGACTAGACTACACTCGACTAGACTAGGCTATAAACTGGACTATAGAATAGACTAGACTGTAGACTAGACTATAGACTACACTATAGACTAGACTATAGACTAGACTACAGACTAGACTAGACTATAGACTAGATTATAGACTACACTATAGACTAGACTATACACTAGACTATAGACTAGACTATAGACTAGACTATAGACTTGACTATAGACTAGACTATAGTCTAGACTAAAGGCTAGACTATAGGCTAGACTATAGCCTAGACTATAAGCTAGACTATAGGCTAGACTATAGACTAGACTATAGACTAGATTATAGACTAGACTATAGACTAGATTATAAGAATAGACTATAGACTACGGACTATAGACTTGACTAGACTACATTCGACTAGACTAGACTATAGACTAGACTATAGACTAGGACTATAGACTTGGACTATAGACTAGACTATAGACTAGACTATAGACTAGACTATAGACTAGACTATAGACTAGACTATAGACTAGACTATAGACTAGGACTATAGACTAGACTATAGACTAGACTATAGACTTAGACTATAGACTAGACTATAGACTAGACTATAGACTAGACTATAGACTAGACTATAGACTAGACTATAGACTAGACTATAGACTAGACTATAGACTAGACTATAGACTAGACTATAGACTAGACTAGACTAGACTATAGACTAGACTATAGACTAGACTATAGACTAGACTATAGACTAGACTATAGACTAGACTATAGACTAGACTATAGACTAGACTATAGACTAGACTATAGACTAGACTATAGACTAGACTATAGACTAGACTATAGACTAGACTATAGACTAGACTATAGACTAGACTATAGACTAGACTATAGACTAGACTATAGACTAGACTATAGACTAGACTATAGGCTAGACTATAGACTAGACTATAGACTAGACTAAGATATAGACTATAGTCTAGTCTATAGTCTATACTCGACTAGACTAGGCTATAAACTGGACTATAGAATAGACTAGACTGTAGACTAGACTATAGACTACACTATAGACTAGACTATAGACTAGACTACAGACTAGACTAGACTATAGACTAGATTATAGACTACACTATAGACTAGACTATACACTAGACTATACACTAGACTATAGACTAGACTATAGACTAGACTATAGACTTGACTATAGACTAGACTATAGTATAGACTAAAGGCTAGACTATAGGCTAGACTATAGCCTAGACTATAAGCTAGACTATAGGCTAGACTATAGACTAGACTATAGACTAGATTATAGACTAGACTATAGACTAGATTATAGAATAGACTATAGACTACGGACTATAGACTAGACTAGACTACACTCGACTAGACTAGACTATAGACTAGACTATAGACTTGACTATAGACTAGACTATAGACTAGACTATAGACTAGACTATAGACTAGACTATAGACTAGACTATAGACTAGACTATAGACTAGACTATAGACTAGACTATAGACTAGACTATAGACTAGACCTATAGACTAGACTATAGACTAGACTATAGACTAGACTATAGACTAGACTATAGACTAGACTATAGACTAGACTATAGACTAGACTATAGACTAGACTATAGAACTAGGACTATAGGCTAGACTATAGACTAGACTATAGACTGACTATAGCTACTAGACTAGACTATAGACTAGACTATAGACTAGACTATAGACTAGACTATAGACTAGACTATAGACTAGACTATAGACTAGACTATAGACTAGACTATAGACTAGACTATAGACTAGACTATAGACTAGACTATAGACTAGACTATAGACTAGACTATAGACTAGACTATAGACTAGACTATAGACTAGACTATAGACTAGACTATAGACTAGACTATAGACTAGACTATAGACTAGACTATAGACTAGACTATAGACTAGACTATAGACTAGACTATAGACTAGACTATAGACTAGACTATAGACTAGACTATAGACTAGACTATAGACTAGACTATAGACTAGACTATAGCTAGACTATAGACTAGACTATAGACTAGACTATAGACTAGACTATAGACTAGACTATAGACTAGACTATAGACTAGACTATAGACTAGACTATAGACTAGACTATAGACTAGACTATAGACTAGACTATAGACTAGACTATAGACTAGACTATAGACTAGACTATAGACTAGACTATAGACTAGACTATAGACTAGACTATAGACTAGACTATAGACTAGACTATAGACTAGACTATAGACTAGACTATAGACTAGACTATAGACTAGACTATAGACTAGACTATAGACTAGACTATAGACTAGACTATAGACTAGACTATAGACTAGACTATAGACTAGACTATAGACTAGACTATAGACTAGACTATAGACTAGACTATAGACTAGACTATAGACTAGACTATAGACTAGACTATAGACTAGACTATAGACTAGACTATAGACTAGACTATAGACTAGACTATAGACTAGACTATAGACTAGACTATAGACTAGACTATAGACTAGACTATAGACTAGACTATAGACTAGACTATAGACTAGACTATAGACTAGACTATAGACTAGACTATAGACTAGACTATAGACTAGACTATAGACTAGACTATAGACTAGACTATAGACTAGACTATAGACTAGACTATAGACTAGACTATAGACTAGACTATAGACTAGACTATAGACTAGACTATAGACTAGACTATAGACTAGACTATAGACTAGACTATAGACTAGACTATAGACTAGACTATAGACTAGACTATAGACTAGACTATAGACTAGACTATAGACTAGACTATAGACTAGACTATAGACTAGACTATAGACTAGACTATAGACTAGACTATAGGCTAGACTATAGACTAGACTATAGACTAGACTATAGACTAGACTATAGGCTAGACTATAGACTAGACTATAGACTAGACTATAGACTAGACTATAGACTAGACTATAGACTAGACTATAGACTAGACTATAGACTAGACTATAGACTAGACTATAGACTAGACTATAGACTAGACTATAGACTAGACTATAGACTAGACTATAGACTAGACTATGACTAGACTATAGACTAGACTATAGACTAGACTATAGACTAGACTATAGACTAGACTATAGACTAGACTATAGACTAGACTATAGACTAGACTATAGACTAGACTATAGACTAGACTATAGACTAGACTATAGACTAGACTATAGACTAGACTATAGACTAGACTATAGACTAGACTATAGACTAGACTATAGACTAGACTATAGACTAGACTATAGACTAGACTATAGACTAGACTATAGACTAGACTATGACTAGACTATAGACTAGACTATAGACTAGACTATAGACTAGACTATAGACTAGACTATAGACTAGACTATAGACTAGACTATAGACTAGACTATAGACTAGACTATAGACTAGACTATAGACTAGACTATAGACTAGACTATAGACTAGACTATAGACTAGACTATAGACTAGACTATAGACTAGACTATAGACTAGACTATAGACTAGACTATAGACTAGACTATAGACTAGACTATAGACTAGACTATAGACTAGACTATAGACTAGACTATAGACTAGACTATAGACTAGACTATAGACTAGACTATAGACTAGACTATAGACTAGACTATAGACTAGACTATAGACTAGACTATAGACTAGACTATAGACTAGACTATAGACTAGACTATAGACTCGACTATAGACTAGACTATAGACTAGACTATAGACTAGACTATAGACTACTTAGACTAGACTATAGACTAGACTATAGACTAGACTACTAGACTAGACTATAGACTAGACTGTAGACTAGACTAAGACTAGACTATAGACTAGACTATAGACCAGTCTTTTGACTAGGCTAGTCTATAAACTAGAATATAGACTAGAATATAAACTTAACTATAGACTAGACTATAGACAGATAAATCAAGTAAAGAAAATAGTACAATATTACTGCATTTTCCAGGCTTGACACATATCTTTGCTTTTCTTTGTATTCAATTTAAAACATAAACAATTTACCATAATATTTTTACATAAATTTAACAACAAATACTTTTTTTGTGCATAAGAAAGAAGTGCTGATGTTGCTTTCACTTACAAAATATAAACTTTAATATAAAACTTATGCTTTTGACATCAGATTCTTACCGGTTTATTTATGCGTAAATTATTGATGAAGAAACCAACAGCAGCAGCATCATATTTTCTTTTCTTTTACTTTTTCCTGTTCTTCAAAAATGTATGTTTCGCTTTCATTTATGCCAGGCCGACAGCATTCAACCAAGCAAAAACTACAAGTTTTAATGCAGGATATTATATTTTTGTTTTACATTTTGTTGTTGTATTTATGCACGCAGTGACATGAAAATTATTAAATTAATTCCATTACACTGCATTTGTACTTTGCGCTTATAAGTATTTTTTTGGTAAATAATAAAATTAATTCTTCATAAAGAGAAATAAAGACAAATACATGTAAAAGTTATTGTTATTTAATAAACCTAAAGGTAGTTAAAGGTTAAGAGACAATAAGGGTTAAATTTGTGTTCTGTTATAGATAACAGATTGGATACAGTTGGCTGTTTAAAACGATTTAAAAGGGATTTACGAGAAAAAAATTAGAAAAATTATGTAAAATCTAGCTGAATTAGCAAAATTTCAATAAAATTATTTAATTGTGTACAAAATATTTCGAAATTATTTCAAATAATGCAATTCAGCTAGCTGAATATGAGAATTTTATTAAAAAGTATGTAAAATTTGACTTAATAGTGTAGAATGATTAAAAAATTACAATTCAGCTAGCTGAATAAGTAAATTTTTATTATATGTAATTGTAAAATTTTAACAAAAACATATAAAATTTATTAAAAAATAGCAATTCAGCTAGCTGAATAAGGATTTTTTCAAAGGGAGTGTTAAATTTGTACAAAATATGATAGAATTATTTAAGGAAATGCAATTCAGCTAGCTGAATTAACGAATATTGATTAAAATTTTAAATTTTTCTATTCAGCTAGCTATTTTTGCTATTCAGCTAGCTGAATAAGTTAATTTTAAGTAATTTTATGAAATTTGAGCAAAATATTGTAAAATTGCTTAAAAAATTACAATTCAGCTAGCTGAATAGGTTTATTTTAAGTAAATTTATAAAATTTGAGCAAAATATTATAGAATTATTTAACAAAATTATAATTCAGCTAGCTGAATAGCAAAACTTTTGAAGAATTTAAAAATTTCTAACAAAAATTAAAGAATTGTTTAAAAAATTGTTATTCAGCTAGCTGAATAAGTAAATTTTAATAAAATTTGAGCAAAATTTTTGAGAATTGCTATAAAAATTATAATTCAGCTAGCTGAATAGGAGAACTTTTAATGAAATTACAAATTTTTTAACACAAACTTAAAGAATTGTTAAAAAAAATTGCTATTCAGCTAGCTGAATAAGTCAATTTTAACAGAATTTATAAAATTTGAGCAAAATATTAGAGAATTGCTTTGTAAACTTACAATTCAGCTAGCTGAATAGGAAAACTTTTAATGAAATTACAAATTTCTTAGCACAAAATTAAAGAATTTTTTGAAAAATAGCAATTCAGCTAGCTGGATAAGTGAATTTCAACAGAATTTATAAAATTTGAGCAAAATATTAGAGAACTTACAATTCAGCTAGCTGAATAGGAAAACTTTCAATGAAATTATAAATTTTTTAACACAAACTTTAAGAATTGTTTAAAAAATTGCCATTCAGCTAGCTGAATAAGTAAATTTTAACAAAATTTATAAAATTTGAGTAAAATATTAGAGAATAGCTTAAAAAATTACAATTCAGCTAGCTGAATTAAAAGATTTGAGAATTTTTAATATTATTTTTAATCACTTTTAAATGCTCTTCTTAAAATCAAATTATCGGCTGTCTTTAAAAACTTAAGTCCACTCACTAGGAAGCAGCATTAGTTAATCATTGTTAATTAATATTCAGCCTTGTTTAAGTTATCACCAAGAGATAATCTTGTTTATCAATAGAACAACAACAATTTCTTTAATTTGTTTTTGTTTGCATTAATTTCTTTAAATATTCGCACATTAATTACTTTTAAATTTGCATTTCCTTAATATGATTTTTATAAACATTTTTGTTGTTGTTTTTCTTTTTATTCAAATCTTGTTTTTTATCTAATAGATGCACGTTTTCTTTGACTAAAAAGCTAAAATCACACGTTTTCTAAGATTCTCTTGGAAATCATTTGAAATAAAAGTACAAAAAAATGTTCTTTTTT
This sequence comes from Lucilia sericata, assembly GCF_015586225.1. Taxonomy (NCBI): domain Eukaryota; kingdom Metazoa; phylum Arthropoda; class Insecta; order Diptera; family Calliphoridae; genus Lucilia; species Lucilia sericata. Next base: position 17,231 of record NW_023997654.1, read on the forward strand.
GCACAAAAAACGACGATAAAAAACAATTTGAAAAAATTATCATAAATCATGACAGTAAAAATCAACAATAATATCTTCATCTAAAGCTAAATCATTAAATTATAAAAAGAAACAAACAGTGGGCTTTAACATAAGTAATCAGGAGAAAAATTTTAGAAAAATATAAAAATATTTCATAAAATCAAAAATACAAAGCTTTAGACTCTTATTACCATCATTAAAGGCCTGATTGTTGTAAGAAATAGAAAAGAGTGTGAACAATAAAAAATCTTCTTCATAAAAGATATAAAAAAAGTCCCATAAAAATTGTTAAGAAAAACTTTTTTCTCCTTTAAATCAAAGAGCAAAACTTGAGCATTTGATTCCATTTTCCTTTTTTGATGGTCCTTCCATTAATGACAAGACATGAAAAGAATCATTTTATAAGCAAAAAAAATGACAACAAAAAAAAAAACAAACTCTTTATATTTTTGTAACATCTTAAATAGCTAACAGATTAAATATCAGCTATAGCTATAAATTTTACTTAAAAACTTTAATTCAGCTAGCTGAATAGCAACTTTTTTAATAATTCTATCACATTTTGTAGAAAATTTTATAAAAACAAATAAAATTAACCTATTCAGCTAGCTGAATAGTAATTTTATAAACTATTCTATAATAATTTAAACAAAAAACTACAATTTTCACTATAAAAGGCTTATTCAGCTAGCTGAATTGCTATTTTTTTAACAATTCTTTAATAATTTGTTAAATAACTCATAAATTTTACAAAATTATGCTAATTCAGCTAGCTGAATTTATAATTTCAATTAAACTTAGCTTATTCAGCTAGCTGAATTGCAAGTTTTTAAATAATTCTTGAATATTTTGTTAAGTAATTCATAATTATGGCAAAAATATACTTATTCAGCTAGCTGAATTGCCATTTTCATAACAATTTTATAATATCAAACATTATTAGCTTATTCAGCTAGCTGAATTGTACTTTTTTAGATAAATAATTAATTTTTTCAGAAAATTTTATAATTTTAGTTAAAATTTGTTTATTTTGCCAGCTGAATTGCAATTTTTTTAATAATTTTATAATATTTTATAGAAAAATTTATAATTTTAATTAAACTTTGTATATTCAGCCAGCTGAATATAAAATCTTTAAAAATTCTATAATATTTTGTTGGAAAAATTATAGTTTCAGTTAAAATTTGTTTATTCAGCAAGCTGAATTGAATTGTTTTAAATAATTATTACATATTTTATCTAAAATATAAACAATTTCATATAAATCTACTTATTCAGCTAGCTGAATATAAAAATTTTTAATAATATTAACAATTTTACTAGCTGAATTAAAAAACACAAATAAATTAATCTAAATTTTCTTCTTCTTCTTTAATTACAGGTAAATAAAAGTCTTATTGTGCTGAGCTATTTACAGTTAATTTATAAAAAAAGGTAAAAATTTAATTTTTTTCTAGAATTCAGCTACTGAATACAGCTAAAAATATCATATTTATATTTAACCTTTAAGTTATATGCAAAAATTTATATTCGGCAGCTAATTCAGCTAGCTGAATAGTATTTCTTTAGTTAAAATTTTCATTCAGCAGCTAATTCAGCTAGCTGATTTATATTTTTGCTATTCAGCTAACTTTAGTTTATCTGTTTAATCTAATTCAGCTAGCTGAATAGTGTTAGAATTGTCTGATTTTGGTTAAAATTTACATTTAGCATCTAATTCAGCTAGCTGAATAGTCTATTTTTGTTATTCAGAAAGCTGATTTGTAAAAAAAACTCCAATTTAGTAAATAAATTCTACTTCTAAATCATAATATAACTGTTTAATCTCATTCAGCTAGCTGAATAGTGTTTCTTTGTTTAAAATTTACATTCAGCACCAAATCCAGCTAGCTGAATAATCAATTTCTTTATATTTTTGT
>NW_023997655.1:0-19154 GCF_015586225.1 Lucilia sericata
AAAAAAGTTAGTTAGTTAGTTTATTTAGTTAGTTTATTAGTTCGTTAGTTAGTTAGTTAGTTCGTTGTTAGTTAGTTCGTTAGTTAGTTATTCGTTAGTTCGTTAGTTAGTTCGTTAGTTAGTTTAGTTCGTTAGTTAGTTAGTTTTTAGTTGTTAGTTCGTTCGTTAGTTAGTTAGTTAGTTAGTTCGTTAGTTCTTTCGTTCGTTCGTTCGTTAGTTTAGTTGTTCGTTATTTTCGTTTTCGTTCGTTTTTTTAGTTCGTTCGTTCTTTCGTTCGTTCGTTCGTTCGTTTCGTTCGTTCGTTAGTTCGTTCGTTCGTTCGTTCGTTCGTTCGTTCGTTAGTTCGTTCGTTCGTTCGTTCGTTCGTTCGTTCGTTCGTTTTTTTTCGTTGTTCGTTTTTCGTTCGTTCGTTTTTTCGTTTCGTTCGTTCGTTTCGTTCGTTTTTAGTATTCGTTCGTTCGTTCGTTTTTTTTAGTTCTTGTTCGTTGTTCGTTCGTTCGGTTCGTTCGTTCGTTCGTTCGTTCGTTCGTTCGTTCGTTCGTTCGTTCGTTCGTTCGTTCGTTCGTTCGTTCGTTCGTTCGTTCGTTCGTTCGTTCGTTCGTTCGTTTCGTTCGTTCGTTCGTTCGTTCGTTCGTTCGTTCGTTCGTTCGTTCGTTCGTTCGTTCGTTCGTTCGTTCGTTCGTTCGTTCGTTCGTTCGTTCGTTCGTTCGTTCGTTCGTTCGTTCGTTCGTTCGTTCGTTTCGTTCGTTCGTTCTTCGTTCGTTCGTTCGTTCGTTCGTTCGTTCGTTCGTTCGTTCGTTCGTTCGTTAGTTCGTTCGTTCGTTCGTTCGTTCGTTCGTTCGTTCGTTCGTTCGTTCGTTCGTTCGTTACGTTCGTTCGTTCGTTCGTTCGTTCGTTCGTTCGTTCGTTCGTTCGTTCGTTCGTTCGTTCGTTCGTTCGTTCGTTCGTTCGTTCGTTCGTTCGTATTCGTGAACGTGTCGCTTGTTCGTTCGTTTCGTTCGTTCGTTCGTTTCGTTCTGTCTTCTGTTCGTCGTTAGTTCGTTCGTTCGTTCGTTCTTCAGTTTCGTTCGTTCGTTCCGTTCGTTCGTTCAGTTCGTTCTTCGTTCGTTACTTTACGTTCGTTCGTTCGTTGTTCGTTCGTTAGTTCGTTCTTATCGTTCTATTCGTGTCGTTCCTTCGTTCGTTCTTGTTCGTTCTTCGTTCGTTCGTTTCGTTCTTTCGTAGTTAGTTAGTTAGTTAGTTAGTTTAGTTAGCCAACACATATTACCTATCTATACAATGTAGGGTGTTAAAGTAAGAACAAGTTTAAATTTAATTAAAAGCAACATAGTTGAAATAAAGCCCTATTAAGTCGCCTCAAGAAAACAAAATGTTCAAATATTTGGCAGTGAAATACTCTCGTAATCACATTAGAATAAAGTTAAATACTTTTTGAAATAGTTCTTATTTTAAAAAACATTTAGTATTTCTTTTTTTTTCCTCATTTTGGTATTTCATTCACATGAAATTAATTTACTATTATATTTAAAAACTTAACTCATAGCTTAATCAAACCAAAAAATCTAATATGCATGAACTTTAAAAACAATTTTCAACACCTGACTGGCAATCTAAAACAAAACAGAAAACTTTTAACTAAAACAACTGCATATTGATATGTTTTTTATATAAAAATTTTGGAATTCACTTTTAATTGATTGATGGCTGTTAAAGGGAATCCCATATGTTGGTAAGTTGGTAAGTAAATATATTTTTTAGCAAATTGAATACATTTTATCCACAGACTTACATATAATTTAATTTAAAATAGCATTTCGATAAATAATAAAAAATGATAATACGAATGCACATTAGGATTACACTGAAAGAGGATTACAGTGTTTTTTGAACATCATTTTTGACATAGTTAGTTAGTTTAAATAGAGGGTGTTTGTTACCTTAGATCCGAAGTTTTTCACCTAGGCCACTAAAGTGAACCTATAACCTCCCAACTGATAGACTTGAATACATACTACTTACTAACCTACAGATTCAAGCAAGTATTCTCGTCTCCTTTATATATATTTTAAAGTATAGTCTGCTTTATTCAGATATCGTACGTAGGCTATATATGAAAGGTAAACGTTTTCTGGAGGATGTTTAATTATAGTCTCAAAAGGATATTTCCACCACCATCTGAATCGATTTAGCTATGTTCTTCTGCCTAAAACACGTTGACATTAAAACTAAGTACAGGAAGTCTGTCAAATTATCTAAATCGGGACAAAATTGATCCAGCCGTTTATAAATGTCAGATTTATTTCCAAATAATGTCCCATTGTGGCATAGTGGTCTACATAGCTAATCAACCAACCAATCAATTCTAAACAAATTTGCTAACCAACTAATTTTAATCTAATAAATAAATCAACTCAGTAAACCGTGTAATTTGAAGTTTTGAATAATATATTTTTTTAATTTTTATTAATTAATTTTACTGGCTAATATGTAACTCACAGTTTCGAAAATGAGTTATTGAGAAGTATTTTAATATTAGTCATCATGAAATTTCTAAATGCTTTACATTTAATTGAACCTTGAGCTTATTGATTGATATTATATACACACGTTACAAATTACAACATATATTAAGTTATCAAATGTATGTATTACATTATAAAGTATACGTTTTTGTAACAATTAAATTATTTTATCACATTGTTATTTATTATAACGAAATATAAACATATGTATGTATGTAGGACTGTGCTGGAGCACACACATTACAAATATAAAATTTTCCCATACAAATATGTGATATTTTCGACAAACAATAAATGGAAAATATGTAAATATTTTAGATTAAATAACCTAAAATAATTAAATTGAAGAGAATTCCTTTAACATAACAAAATCCCCACTAGATTTATAAACCCCCGCATCCAAATCCAGGCAAATGCAAACAAACATTCCATATTTGAAAATTACAATTTCAATAATAGAATAGAAAAATACAATACAAATACAAGAATGAGGTACTCGTAATAATAAATATAAAATACATACAATGAAATGATGGTGGAATAAAAGTGTTGTCATTTGAAGCATCTATTCAACCAACCAACCAACCATCATCCATCCATCCATTTATTCATTCATCTATTTATTCAGTCAGACAATCAGTCAGACATTCATTTCTATTCATTCGCTCGTCTATTTATTGGTGCGATTTGTAGGTACTTGTGTATGAATGTAATAAAACTAAATAAAACCGACTAGAAAAATAGAGTAAATGTTGTATATAAAGTTTTTTTGTAATAAATATTTAGAAATTTGTACCTTAAATACAATGGTTTTCTTCAAAATAAAAGAAAACTTTGAAAAATTATATATATTTTGTTTTACTTTTTCGAAGGTATATGTATATTATTACTCATGGACCTTGATCTGCGTTTACCTTCATATATTATCTTTACAATCGCAATTGTAGTAAATTTTTTTTTTTAAATTTTAGGATTTAAAATAATTGAATTTTAATTATCTTTTGTGTGGGTCAGTATGCTCAGTGCTTGGAAGCTGGAATGGCTGAGCTCGCCGGATTGGGAGGGTTCTTGACCATACGTGACCTCAAAATCCTACATAAACAAAAAAAGAAAACAATGTCTTCCAAGACTGAAAATGTAATGAAATCTAAACAATACAAACTGGGCTATTGCTATTTATTGCTATTGGGATATGTTTAATAAATATATTGGTGACAGATGATATTATCACTTGGAACACTTAGAAACTGAAAACCCACCCTCTTACACATTTGATACATTCGTGTTCGTGTTTTTTTTTTTTGTATCTTTCCCAAAAGAAAATTAGTCAAATATCTAAAACATCTTACGTAAAATCGGCTTCATTATTAGCACTCCCCAAAATGATAACATCTACTCAAAATTACTCATAATGGCAATTCAAAAATTATTTATTAGTTTATAATAAAACCCTTTAATATTAGTAAAAATTACTAACTTAATCATAAGCTTAATAATATAAATTAAAATTAACTTTTTTTTTTATCTTTGCAATTGATAGTTTAGTATTTTTTTTTTTTTTTTTCCTTTTTGAAAATTAAATGAAATTCATAATATATATATATAGTTTTAGCTATGAATCGAACGCATGTTAAATAATGAAATGTATATTATAACTCACTGTTTGATGTATCTTCAGGTTGCAGATTTATTCCACAAATTTTTACCCTTATTTATTACTCTTCCAATATATTGTTTGCAGTAGTTGATGGTTTGAGCTCAAAACATCCATGGAACTGAAACTTTTAGAAATATATATGAATAAATTGCTAAATAAAATTAATAAGAAATAATATACATAGATTGTCTAACATGCTGTAACTTATAATTTAATTTCGATATTAAAATATAGTTATTACATTAGATTGTTAAAATAAACATATCAGGGATGAAAATAATGTTCAATATATGCACTTAACATTAGTCTGTTAAGAAATTTTAAAACTTACATTTACACATAATTCTCATATAATTGATATAATGTTAAGAGTATACATTGAACTTTATTCTTTACAGTTGTAAAGTTACTGATAACATTAAGAGAAACTTAACTATTACTAAAAGTCAAACTTACAATCATATATTCAAAGTCTTACTTTAAATTCTTTTACATCTTCTTCTTTGTCTTATCTATACTTATCAAATTGATGATTATTGGAGACATCGCCTTATTGTTGTTCTTTTATGTAAAAAGTTTACTGCTGTTGTTTTTGTTGAATTGTTCTTTTTTTAACTTGGGTTGCAGCAGTGGGCAACTATTCAGCAATTAATCGACGAAGCTGCCAGTAATTTTGTTTATGAAAAGTGAAGTAAATCTCGATTTTGTTTCTCCCAGCTTTTGATTACTTTTATCATGATTTTAAATGCTCCAACATGTAAATAACAGAACTAGGCTTAATAAAGACGATTTGGTATTAAAATTTTCGAAATAGTGGACTTTGGACTTGAACATGTGGCGTGTATTGTGTATCGAATCACATGAAATTTTTATGGAATTCAGCAATCCATGCTTTAAATCTAAAATCGACATCAAGGTTTGGATGTTGCCAATAGAGAAACTTATGTATATCATATTCCAAAAAAATTGATTTCGTACAATAAAGCCCTGAGGATTAATTAAGCATTATACTACTGAAATAATTATTTTAGAAATTCACAAAAACCTACCAATTAAAATTGGGCTTTATAAATAATAAAAATTATTATTTAAATTGACGATGTTTATCGATTAATTAATATCACTTTTGATTTTTAAGACTTAGTGTAATTTATATATATGTACGTCAATATGTTTTTATATTCCGCAAAATAGACTTTGTGCTTACAAAATTATATTGAAAAGACTTTTAGCGGAAGACAAAGTTCGGCTCAACAACTCGGGATTAATTAGACATGCAATTTATGTAATTACTTGATAATCACTTCAGTTATCGTTATTTACCAATGTTGCTAACTCCAGTCAAAACTGTGATCAATTTATGTCATAACATGAGATGATGTCGTGAATCATCTATATTCATGTATTAATTAATGATGATTATCTTATGATTAATTTATGATTTAAGAGCATAGACAAATTTTTATGAGTTCATTTTAATTCTCTTATGAATAAAAATAACAATAAATATAACTAACATAATGTTAGTATAAATAACTTTGTTCAGAAGATTTCTTGTTGGTATTTTTAAGTGTTGCCATTTTCGATAATTTATAAAATTAAACTACATTTATATTTTAAGTTAGTATAATTAATTCGTTAATATTAAGTTTATATATTTTATATAAAGTAATTAAGGTAAAAGTGTTCTGAACAGTTAATAATTAAAGTAAGTTTCTAAAATACAATAATTATATCAAAATTTAACAATGTTAATTAGTTTAAGTATATAAAAATAACATACTATAGGCCTATTTTTAAGAAATTCATGAAGATAATATATAATGTGTAGTATGATTATGATTTGTATTAAAAGGAAAATCTTCGGAAAATATAAAAATAATAATAACATGCATAACAAAATTCAAACGTAATATCAATCTAAACATTTTTTTTTTTTTAACAAATATAACAATCTACAAACTTCTGGTTTTAAAAAAATTTCAACAATTGTCTTTTAAAAATTAAATTTTTCAACAAAATCTGTTACAAAACCTTCTTTGTAGAACTAGTTTATCTAGTTCGAAAATAAGGAAAATCAGATTTTGAATGTGATTTTCGTGGGGCACGACCACACCCTGAGTATACTGTTAGCCGGGTAATTGTTTAGGTATGGATTTCCCTATAATGGCTTCAGGTCTTTTGCATGATACATGCCAATGTATTTTCCTGCAGGTGTCTCGAGTTCATAACAAGATGATCCAACTTTTTTTCTTATTTTACACTTAATATAAGGTGGTAGAAGTTTAGCATTTATTCCTTTCCTCGTGTCCGATTGTTTAAAACTTTTCCTTAACACTTCCTGTCCAGGTTTATAACAAATGTCCCTACTTCTTAAATTGTACCTTTTTGAAGCGTTTTCGTGAGCAATAACTAAATTTTCTTTTACTTTTTCATGTAGGTTAGACATTCTACAATCATTGGGAATAATATTACCTTGAGGTTCATCTAAACAATTTATTTTCTGTAAGAGTGGATATGCAGATCCATGTGTAATCATGTTGTAGCCAAATGTACAAAAATATGGTGAACACTTAATGGCATCGTGGTAATCGCTCCTTAAAATATTAGCAATCTTAGAAACGTACAAGTCCCACCTGTCTTGCTTTTCTTTTAATAAAATGCGAAGTTTTACAAGAAATTCGCGGTTTGTTCTTTCAGACACATTAGCTTGTGGTGAGTATAATGCTGTCTTTATATGGTAAATACCGTAAACATTTAGAAAATCCTTCATTTGTGACGACACGAATTGTTTTCCGTTATCTGAGTGAACATATTGTGGGACTCCAAACTGGTGGAAAATATTTTCTTCTAGAAATTTTATTATGGCGGAACTTGTTGCCTTTTTAAGCGGCTTTAAGAATATATATTTGGTAAAATGGTCTATTGCAACGAAAACGGTCGAATTACCCATTTTTGTTCGAGGGTATGGACCTAATAAGTCCATATATATCCTCTGAAATGGACGTTCAGAAATAACTTGTCGACCCATAGCTGGCCTAAGTGTTTGGTTTGTGGGTTTGACAAGTTTACAAACTTCACAATTAGAGACATACCGTTTAATATCACGGGACATTTTTGGCCAAAAGTATTTCTCTCTTATCCTGTTCAACGTTTTTGCGAAACCTCCGTGACATGAGTTAAATACATGATTCATTTTAATAGCCTGTTGACAAAGTTCCTTGGGTAGCCACAATCTCCATAGTGATAATTCATCCACAAACTCTCCTTTACGAAACTTGACCCTATGATAAATATAATCTTCAGAAACTATTGTGTCTGGGAATTTATCAGGATTTTTCAATAATTCTGTTTTCAATGTTGTATACTCATCTGATTTAAAAAATGGAGAAGTAATATCAATTTCGGATGGTAAAAATGGTAGAGAAACTTCATCTACATCAAGTCGTGACAATGCGTCAGGTACTGTGTTAGCTGATCCTTTTCTATACTCTATTTCAAAATCAAAACTCTGTAATTTTATACTCCACCGTCCAAGTCGTCCAGACAAATCCTTTTGGGACATTAACCAACGAAGACTGGAGTGGTCTGTAACTATTTTGAAGGGAAGTCCTTCTACATAAGGACGAAATCTTTTGAGACACACAATAGCGGCGAGACACTCCAGCTCTGTGACCGTATAGTTCTTTTGGTTTTTATTCAACTTCTGGGAAACATATGCCACTGGGTGTTCCCTTCCCTTTTCGTCGGTCTGAGTAAGTACGCCACCTACACCTACACGTGATGCATCACACTGAATAGTAAATGGCCGATTAAAGTCTGGTTGCACGAGTACTGGAGCAGATGTTAATGCTTCCTTTAACTTGGCAAATGACGTTTCTGCCTCAGACGTTAATGCAAATTTTTCTCCCTTTTTCAAACAGTCGGTGAGAGGAGCTGTTAGGTCAGAAAAGTTGGGAATAAACTGGCGATACCACCCGGTCATACCAATGTATCTTCTTATCTGTCTAGGACTTTTAGGCAAAGGAAAATCTAAAATTGCTGCAACTTTATTTTTATCGGTCTTTAAACACCCCTGTCCTACTATGTACCCAAGGTATTTAATCTCCTTTTGGCAAAACCGACTTTTCTCGACGTTGATGGTCAAATTCGCGCTTTTTAAACATGTTGCAACTTCATGTAGTATATCAATGTGGGTCTTAAAGTCTTTTGTGCAAATTAGCAGGTCATCTAAATAGATGAATACGTTTTCACGGAGTCGACTGGGGATAGTCTTGTCCATTAGACGACTCATCCTTTGTGCGGCGTTGCAGAGCCCGAAAGGCATTACTGTAAAGTGATACAGTGGCCGGCCAGGTACTGCAAATGCCGTTTTTTCTTTGGAAGACTCATCTAAAGGTATCTGCCAAAAGGCGTCTTTTAAATCGATACCTGTAATATAGTGAGTATCCTGTAAACGACTTAAGAGCCCATTGATATGAGGCAATGGATATGCATCCTTTTTCGTTAACGTATTTAGTTTACGTGAGTCGAGGCAAAGTCGAATTTTACCGGGTTTCCTAACTAAAACTATTGGACTACAATACGGGCTGTTGCTCTCTTCAATTACTCCTAATCGTAACATACGATCGAGCTCACTATATGCCTCGGCCTGTCGAGGAGGAGATAGTGGGTAATGTTTTATCTTGAAAGGTACGGAATCGCCTGTATCTATGGTATGTACTTCTAATGATGTGCGGCCTAAACCAAGCTTGCTGCATGAAGGAAATTTTTCTATAACACGTTTTAATTCGAAAAGTTGTAAGTCCGTCAGAGTATGTATATTACTGTTAATATCATTGCCGAATGTTTCACTGTCCAATGAAATATCCGATACAAAAAGTTCAGGAGCAATATTGAAAATTTTCCAAAAATTGATGCCTAAATATAAAGACTGTTTCAAACTAGGGGCTAAGTAAAAAAGTATATTTTTTGAATCATTATTGTAAGTAGTTTTTATTTCTAGGAAACCAATGACATTTTGTTTGCCGCCATCGGCTGTTTTTAACGTGGTGTAAATTGAAGTATAGTCCAATTTAAGGTTCGCTAAAAGTTCTAAGCAACCTTTCCCTAACACACTGATTGAGGCTCCAGAATCGAGGAGTCCAAATATTTCAACAGTACCAAAATAAACTTTTGCATATGGCCTGTTATCCCTTATTTCATTCAAAACTGTTGACTCTATTATTCTCACAAATTCTCTTCTCCTCTTATATCTTTCCCTACATTTGATTATTTTCTTCGGTACCAGATTATCCTTATATATCCTTGCCTTAGCTTGTTTATACTTTAACATTCTGTGGTGAAAAGAATCCTCAATTTGTTTATTATTATCTAATTCGAAATCTTTACTTGTACTTGTGTCTCTAGTCAAAACCGTAAATAACTCTATATCATTAGCCTTTTTAAGTCCAGGATTGTCAACTTGTGTTCCAACATCAATATTAGAGGGATTTTTGTATGAAAACGAGGGACCCTCTTCTACTCGTTCAGATTCCTGTTTTTTTGAATGATTTTTACACTGAGGAGTAGTGATATTTTTCTCCCCACATCTAAAGCAAAATAGGTTACGCTTTTCCGATGGACAGTCGTAAAACGAGTGTCCGACTTGGTCACAGTTCCAACACTTAAAGTGTCGTGTGTCCACATCCTTACGTTCCTTGGTATGATTACCTTGATATCTAAACGCAGCTATTTCTTCTTTATCCTCATCAGCTAATTCTTCTGTGTTCTCACTGGATTCTATTTCTGAAATATGTCTGTTCTGAAATCTAAGCTGTTGTTTCCTAACGACATATTTTTCCGCCTTTCTTGCACAATCCCTTAAATGATCCAGGCTAAATAGATCAGTCGCAAATAACAGTGAACCAAGAGATTCTTTAACATTATTCTTTATTAAGTCTATCATTTTATTCTCACTCATTGGTTGCGAAAGACGTGAGTTCATAGAAATCATCTCGGAAAAATAGTCATCAAATGATTCTTTTGGCAATTGACGGCGTTCTATCATCCTCACAAGTTTATCACAGTCATTTTCCATTTTACCATACTGTTTAGTTAAAGCTATTTTTATATCATCATACTTAGCGTTTGGATTCTGTTTCAGGAATGACCAGAACCAAGAATCGGCTTTGCCTTTTAAAAGAGTCTGAAAGTTTGAACTTATATACTCGTCAGAACAACAGTATCTATTTTTGAGTGTATCGACTTTGAATAGAAAATCGCTAACATCATCAGAGCCATCATATGTGATGTTCCATTTGTCCATCCTAACCGAATCAGTTGAGCAATTACTTCTGCTTGAGTTTGAATTAATGCTTTGATTGTGGAACGAAATGTTATTTCCCTCATTTCTATTATTGCTAGCATTACTAGGATTCATTGGGGGTTGGTTATACTGAAGAGGATTTCTACTAAAGCCTTCTAATAAGGATTGTCGTAAATTGGATATTTCTCCCATAAAAGCGTTATGGTTAAGTGTTAGAACACGTTCCAATCTAGACGTTAAAACATTTAGATCGTTACCACTACTTGATGGGATTGGTTGAGAACCACTTGTTAAACTATTGGTGTCATTTTCATTACCCATATTGACTGTTGGTTCGACTGTTTGTAAAGAAGACTGTAAATTGCTATCTCTAACTTGAGCGGCTAATGGGCTTTTTGCTATTCGATGTCTTGACGTAAAAGGACTATCACTACTATCATCTATAGGTCCTGGTACATGTATGTTTCGAGCTCTTGCTCTAGTTAGAATAGGACTCTCACTCACTCGTGGCCTAGGTACAAAAGGATTTTCTGAATTTTCATCAAATGTGTAGTCTATCTGGCTATCACTTATTGGCTCCTCATTAATTTTTGGCCTGCCCTTTCTCTTTGACATAACTTAAAAAAAACTTTAAACAAAATTCAAATAGCTGTATAATTACAAAATATGTTCATTTAATTTTGGGGTAATGCTTAACTTCACTTCAATTACGAATATAGTAGACAAAGACTAATATTTTATAAACAAAACTTATCCCACCTCCATATACCTATTTAAAACTAAATTTTCCATGATCATATTAATGTGTCGCAAATGTTGTTCTCTATTTGAACAAAATACAACATGACTTACACAAAATATTAATCAACTATTGAAACTAAAGTGATGAAAACAATTCTATCTAATGAAAGCAGCTAGACAAGATTTAAAAGGGACAAAATCTCGAATGACTTACTTCCATAAAAAGATAAATATAGGTGTAATAAAATTGACTTTTCTCTGCAACATGGGTAAAAGTACCACATATGACTAGTGAAAAAGTAAAACGTTAGTATTAAAAATGGAGAAATAGATTGCAATATATCTGACCAAATTATATATCAAATCATAATCAGATAAAGACAAATCTAAGAAAATAAAAAAAAACTCGAAAACGACATTACTGCCGAAATCGTTGGGCGCCATTTCTATTTATGTAGTAAATTTTTTTTTTTTAAATTTTAGGATTTAAAATAATTGAATTTTAATTATCTTTTGTGTGGGTCAGTATGCTCAGTGCTTGGAAGCTGGAATGGCTGAGCTCGCCGGATTGGGAGGGTTCTTGACCATACGTGACCTCAAAATCCTACATAAACAAAAAAAGAAAACAATGTCTTCCAAGACTGAAAATGTAATGAAATCTAAACAATACAAACTTGGCTATTGCTATTTATTGCTATTGGGATATGTTTAATAAATATATTGGTGACAGATGATATTATCACTTGGAACACTTAGAAACTGAAAACCCACCCTCTTACACATTTGATACATTCGTGTTCGTGTTTTTTTTTTTTGTATCTTTCCCAAAAGAAAATTAGTCAAATATCTAAAACATCTTACGTAAAATCGGCTTCATTATTAGCACTCCCCAAAATGATAACATCTACTCAAAATTACTCATAATGGCAATTCAAAAATTATTTATTAGTTTATAATAAAACCCTTTAATATTAGTAAAAATTACTAACTTAATCATAAGCTTAATAATATAAATTAAAATTAACTTTTTTTTTTATCTTTGCAATTGATAGTTTAGTATTTTTTTTTTTTTTTTTCCTTTTTGAAAATTAAATGAAATTCATAATATATATATATATAGTTTTAGCTATGAATCGAACGCATGTTAAATAATGAAATGTATATTATAACTCACTGTTTGATGTATCTTCAGGTTGCAGATTTATTCCACAAATTTTTACCCTTATTTATTACTCTTCCAATATATTGTTTGCAGTAGTTGATGGTTTGAGCTCAAAACATCCATGGAACTGAAACTTTTAGAAATATATATGAATAAATTGCTAAATAAAATTAATAAGAAATAATATACATAGATTGTCTAACATGCTGTAACTTATAATTTAATTTCGATATTAAAATATAGTTATTACATTAGATTGTTAAAATAAACATATCAGGGATGAAAATAATGTTCAATATATGCACTTAACATTAGTCTGTTAAGAAATTTTAAAACTTACATTTACACATAATTCTCATATAATTGATATAATGTTAAGAGTATACATTGAACTTTATTCTTTACAGTTGTAAAGTTACTGATAACATTAAGAGAAACTTAACTATTACTAAAAGTCAAACTTACAATCATATATTCAAAGTCTTACTTTAAATTCTTTTACATCTTCTTCTTTGTCTTATCTATACTTATCAAATTGATGATTATTGGAGACATCGCCTTATTGTTGTTCTTTTATGTAAAAAGTTTACTGCTGTTGTTTTTGTTGAATTGTTCTTTTTTTAACTTGGGTTGCAGCAGTGGGCAACTATTCAGCAATTAATCGACGAAGCTGCCAGTAATTTTGTTTATGAAAAGTGAAGTAAATCTCGATTTTGTTTCTCCCAGCTTTTGATTACTTTTATCATGATTTTAAATGCTCCAACATGTAAATAACAGAACTAGGCTTAATAAAGACGATTTGGTATTAAAATTTTCGAAATAGTGGACTTTGGACTTGAACATGTGGCGTGTATTGTGTATCGAATCACATGAAATTTTTATGGAATTCAGCAATCCATGCTTTAAATCTAAAATCGACATCAAGGTTTGGATGTTGCCAATAGAGAAACTTATGTATATCATATTCCAAAAAAATTGATTTCGTACAATAAAGCCCTGAGGATTAATTAAGCATTATACTACTGAAATAATTATTTTAGAAATTCACAAAAACCTACCAATTAAAATTGTGCTTTATAAATAATAAAAATTATTATTTAAATTGACGATGTTTATCGATTAATTAATATCACTTTTGATTTTTAAGACTTAGTGTAATTTATATATATGTACGTCAATATGTTTTTATATTCCGCAAAATAGACTTTGTGCTTACAAAATTATATTGAAAAGACTTTTAGCGGAAGACAAAGTTCGGCTCAACAACTCGGGATTAATTAGACATGCAATTTATGTAATTACTTGATAATCACTTCAGTTATCGTTATTTACCAATGTTGCTAACTCCAGTCAAAACTGTGATCAATTTATGTCATAACATGAGATGATGTCGTGAATCATCTATATTCATGTATTAATTAATGATGATTATCTTATGATTAATTTATGATTTAAGAGCATAGACAAATTTTTATGAGTTCATTTTAATTCTCTTATGAATAAAAATAACAATAAATATAACTAACATAATGTTAGTATAAATAACTTTGTTCAGAAGATTTCTTGTTGGTATTTTTAAGTGTTGCCATTTTCGATAATTTATAAAATTAAACTACATTTATATTTTAAGTTAGTATAATTAATTCGTTAATATTAAGTTTATATATTTTATATAAAGTAATTAAGGTAAAAGTGTTCTGAACAGTTAATAATTAAAGTAAGTTTCTAAAATACAATAATTATATCAAAATTTAACAATGTTAATTAGTTTAAGTATATAAAAATAACATACTATAGGCCTATTTTAAGAAATTCATGAAGATAATATATAATGTGTAGTATGATTATGATTTGTATTAAAAGGAAAATCTTCGGAAAATATAAAAATAATAATAACATGCATAACAAAATTCAAACGTAATATCAATCTAAACATTTTTTTTTTTTAACAAATATAACAATCTACAAACTTCTGGTTTTAAAAAAATTTCAACAATTGTCTTTTAAAAATTAAATTTTTCAACAAAATCTGTTACACAATTCTTATAAATTACTGTGTTTTTGAGAATTCTGATTGAGATTTCTGTTCAAGATATTTTAAATACCGGTGAAGTCTGAAATCCTAGTCGTTGTCGTAGATAGATATACAATTGCAATACGGTTGCGATATCTGTCACCTAAGTCACCCTACGGTGATGACACTACATATACATATATGGAGTGGATATAAAATGACTTTCATATTGCTCTCACTTTTTAACATTTGATTTGTTTGTAAATCAGAGCTCAGCTATTAATTAGGCTCATATGACTAATATCAATCTACAGCAAGCAGACCCTAAAGACTCTAGAAAATACACCATTAGGTGCGGTATATATGATCGTGGTATAATCGGCCTGGCCTTGCGGACATTGCAATAAAAATTTTGCCGATAGCTTAATTTCATGAAATGGACCTATAGTTCGATTTGACTCTCCCGATTACTACCTGCTGATATAACAGCATTTGATGGATTGACTTTAATAAGACTTCATTACCTACCAATTGTTTATTCTAAGAAATTTATTTTCAAGGACCATCCATTTAACAACTTATTATGGTTATTGATCGATGATTATAGTTCCGATCTATGCCTCGCAAGATCATACATCATTAGACTTATATTTATGTTCTTCCAAATATCCTAGCTAGCATTTTTATACCCACCAAAAGAAATATAGGTCATAGACCCCACAAAAGTATATACATTCTGGGTCCTTATTAAATTCTAAGACGATCTAGCCGTGTCTGTCGTCTGTCTGTCTATATGTCTGTCTGAATGTCGCGATGAATTTTATGAGGATCGGTACATAATTGACTCCACCCCCATATAAGGTCCCCTTAAGAAAATGACTTTAACGCTCATTAATGGCCTAAAATAGTGATGAAATTCTACACACATAAGTTTCAATGGAGCCAAAATTTCACTATCAAATTTTATGTGGATCGGTCCATCGGTCCCCTTCAAAAAATGACTTGAACGATCATTACTGGCTTAAAAATACGAGTAAAGCGATGAAATTCGACCCAAGTAAGTTCCTTGCGACCCAAATATCTTAACCAAATTTTATGTGGATCGATCCATAATTGACCTTACCCCCCTTTAAGATCCCCTTAATGCTCATTTCTTACGATCCAGAACCTCTCTACTGACTTTAATGAGAATCTGCATATGATTGACCCCCATATAAGCTCCCCTTCAGAAAATGACTTTAAAGCTAAAAATACCAGAAAAGCGATGAAATTCGACACATATATTTTTTATACGAGTTAAAGTCTCTCTATCAAATTTATTGAGGATCGATCCATAAGAAAATTACTTTATCGATCATTGCTGACTTAAAAATATGAAATTTGATATAAGAAACATATATAGGAACGTAAAATCTTTCTACTGAATTTCATGCGGAAAGTGTCGGGAAGTGATACTCGATGTAAAATGTTTTATACCAAATTGGTCTAAAAAATTTATGAAAAATGGTCAATAATTACCCTAAGGACCTCTTCAGTTAATTTGATGAGTAATATCACCCTGATGGTTATAGGGGAGCATTCCTTTTAAGGCATACGGTTTGATGGTGGCTATATGAGGTTCGACACAGCCGAATATATCACTCTCACTTGTTGAAATTTTATCACATCCAAGTCAATTATGACTCTTCTGCACGACTAAAATGATGATACATATGTGCTATATGTCTAAAATATTATTTGTAAAAGTCCCTCTTCTGATTAGTTCCTACTTCATTTTGGAATCATTTTTGAGTATTACTTTTTTTATTTTTGCTAACTTTCTAAAAGAGTCATTTATGACACCGTTTTATAACCACTTTCCACTCATTGTTGATTAGTATTTACGAATAATTTTTGTTCCGTTACAAACAAAAACAATTATATAAAAAATTAATTTAAAATCCATCATATTTAATCAGGATGATCAATTATGATTGTTGTACATGGTGTTTTTAAATAATAAGTTAAAAAGAAAGTTCGAAAATAATATGTCAAGACTAAACAGTAAGTACTTATATAATATATTATTTGTAGACACATTCTAAGTACTTAGACGGTAATATAGTAGTTATTGAATAGTTAGTTGTTGAGTAAGTACGAGTCATTACCATGTTTTTGCTGGGTATTTTAAGGTCATTAAAATGAATTAAAAAATACTCAGTTTGGTCACTGATCCAACAACAATCTTCCAAATGATATCTAGCATGCTACATTCGATTATATCCGTTGGTTACTCATTAAATAACTACTTTTCTGATGGATATATATTAGGGTGGCTTCGTTTGGAGGAAAAATAAGCTGTCAATGTTCCCATAATGATACCAATATTTCATATCTTTCCTTTGGAAGATATATGATAAATATCTTAAAAACCTTAAAAAAGGATATTTTTATCCTTTGACCCAGCTCACCAAATATTGACGTCAGAACAAAAATTTTGAGACATGGTGTCTTAGAATGAAATAAATTTTCATTTTCGGTGGCAACATCAGCAACTTTCATTTTGGTGCCACCCTAACATACATATATATATGGTATTTTCAATTCGTCTCGACTGAGTTTTTAACAGACAGATTTGATTTACCTTGACAAAAATATATTGAAACAAATATTGGTTCAAGAATTTATACGAAGGTCGTATAATATACATACATACATTTTGTGAAAACAATCCCGAATATTTACTATATTTTTATTAGAAACTGCTGAAAGGACTTCGTTGCTGGGCTCATTTTTGCCTTTTTTCCATTTTTGTATTAAATGGTAAAGAGTTTATATGCCTTATTCATAACAATTTATCAAAGGTTTTTACAACAAATTTTGTTTGAAAAATTGTCTTATACAACCGTTGTTAAATTGTTATGAATAAGGCCCTATAAATATACAGAAACCCTCCATAAATTTAGTTTAGTACACACATTTGTATGCATTTCCAACAGTCGCAAGAATTACGAAAATTTTG
Source organism: Lucilia sericata (assembly GCF_015586225.1). Classification (NCBI taxonomy): domain Eukaryota; kingdom Metazoa; phylum Arthropoda; class Insecta; order Diptera; family Calliphoridae; genus Lucilia; species Lucilia sericata. The sequence continues at coordinate 17,405 of NW_023997655.1, forward strand.
CTGAATGATGGACGTACTACTTACTTGCTCAGTGTGTGTGATGAGTTTCGAACAGATCGAGAGATAAAATTTATTTGTGTTTTTGCGAAAGTAAAAATTGTATGTTTGTATGTGTAAATAATGTGTCTGCCAGCCTGTATGGTTACTGATAATAAAAATAAATTCCATAGAATTATTGTAATTTTTACAAATTGTTATTGTTTTTCTTTTTTATGATTTCAGTTTGTTTTATTTAATTTATTATTTTTTTGTTTAGTACAGATTTTGTGGCGAAAAAATTCAACAGTAATTCAAATAAAATTGATTATAAATAATTTATGTTGAAATTCCATAAAATAAAACCAAAACAAACTATTAAACAATGGCTAAAATTTAATAGAAATTTATATTAATGGAAAAAATACCTATGTATGTGTCTGCATTGTTTCAAATTATTAAAAGTTAATCATTTAAAATAATGTTACACCCAGTCAATTTTTCCAACAATTATTTTCGGTTTTTGGTTGGAAATTATTAGGATAGTGAAATTAATTGAATAAAATATCCAAACAGTGAAAACAAGTAAGAGTGTTATACTCGGCCATGCTGAATCTTATATACCCACCATCAAATCCACCTTATTAATAAACTTTGATATTATCGATCTATGTTGAATCATAATCGATTTAATATGAACATCAGGGATATATTTGGAAGGGGGCCTTTAATAAAAATATTAATTTTGTTTGATCCAATATTTATAACCATAAACTGTTTTTTTGTAAGAGTGGTTATATGGAGGGTAGACTTAATTATGGACCTATCTCGGGGTCAGTTATAGACCGATCGTCATAAAATTTGATAACGAGTTTTTGGCTAGCATAAAACTAGTTTATGTAGAATTTCACTGCTTTTATCGCATTTTAGAGTCAGTAATGAGCGTTAAAGTCATTTTCTGAAGGGGACCTTTTAGGGGGTTAGGGTCAATTATAGACTGATTTTCATAAAATTTAGTAGAAAGATTTTGGCTCATACGAAACTTGTTTGTCCAATTTCATCGCTGTACTCACAGTTTTAAACTAGTAATGAGCGTTAAAGTAATTTTCAGAAGGGGACCTTATATGGGGGGTAGGGTCAATTATGGACCGACCCTTTAAAATATTACGAAGAGATTTAAATTCCCATAAAACATGTTTGTGCCGAATTTCACCGCTATTGATGCTTCTCTTAGCCAGTTAATAGCGATAAAGTCATTTTCTGAAGGGGGCGTAATATGGGGGTTAGGCGAAATCGTGGACCGATATTGCCCATTTTCAATAAGGACCAATTCTTATTACTGCTGCACTCACATTTTTGAGTCAGTAATGAGCGTTAAAGTAATTTTCTGAAGGGGACCTTATATGGGGGGTAGGGTCAATTATGGATCCATTCTCATAAAATTTAAGAAAATGAGTTTAGTTCCTATAAATTTTTTTATGTCGAATTTTATTGTTATATATATGCTTCTTAAGGTCAGATATGAGCATTAAAGTCATTTTTCTGAAGGTGACCTTATATAGGGGGTAGGGTCAATTATGGGACTATCCTTATTAATTTTACAAAGAGATTTAGGTTCCCATAAAACATCTTTGTGCCGAATTTCACCGCTATTGATGCTCCTCTTAGCCAGTTATGAGCGATAAAGTCATTTTCTGAAGAGGGCCTAAAATGGGGGCCAGGCGAAATCGTGGACCAATATTGCCCATTTTCAATACCAAACAAACTGCATTAA